>NC_056744.1:270711011-270883511 GCF_019279795.1 Protopterus annectens | reverse complement strand
TAACATAATATCCCTGAAGGATATAATGCCTGGAACACCAATGGATGTCAACAGTTAATGACTACAATCCTCACATTATCCTACCAACCCCACAAAAACAGACGTTGTTCGAGAAACAGACCAAACATAACAGGCAAACATCTAGCCAGTCTGTGGACAACATGCCAGTTGAGAGGTATGTCAGAGGCATATCACTGTCAGTTGTCAAGTCACCGAGTCAAAACATGTCCAGACGAACCACGTCAATCTAGTAATCCTCCATGTATATAACAGCACTAATGACATACAATCTGTACCTAATTCTGGATCTTTGTCCCCCATTTGTTGAGCTGTCTCCACATGTCCTGTCCTGTGAGGTATCTCCACCTACTGTCTGTGAAGCTGTAGCCCCCACACCTTCGTAATGTCCACCGCACAGGCAAGGAAAAAGGGCAAGGCCCACATGAAAGGCATCCCATATGTTGGAACTAGCAGCAGTGTCTAGGCCCATACCACAATAATATGTGGGCACCTACATAGCCTTATGGCCTCAGCAATACCCGGCAGGACATCAACCCCCTCAAGGTAGGCTGAACGCCTGTGGTGGACAGCAGCAATACACAACTTCCATCATAGGTGGAAATAATCGCAGGATGGGACAAGAAGGAACAGGTGTCTCACTGGAAGCCATGTCACCTTGTTCTGCACAAGCAAATAAGGTCACAGGTGATGCAACCTAAGGCTGTCTGTGAGTGAAAACTGGAGTCATCCAGCAAGGCTTATCACTAGGCCTTACAGACATCTGTCTGCAATTCCAGAGGCAACACACATATCTGCTTTGTAGTAATGGTCAATAACACCACATAAACATATGCCATGGATAAAGGCAACTTGCTGCAGACAGATGAAGTATAAACATCACCTCCCTGTCACCCCATAGGTACACATGTGCATGTACAGCACCTGCAACCCTTCCCTTATGATCAGGAAGCAGATCTGTAATGCCCTCTCAAAGGGAACACATAGAGGTCTCCATAGGCCTGATACCAGTCATGGCTGCATCCAACATAAACACAGGCATGGGCTCTCAGACCCATTCTGCAGTGTAGTCAACTGCAGCCTAAGCACCAGTGTCATCCCATCTGCACAGAGGATAGATAGAAAGTTGATAGAAAACAGGTTACACATTAGCATTAATGTTCAGAAGGATACATGTCTGAAACTGAAATGTATGCAATTATGTCATGCCAACAGTCCTCAATGACATGGCCAAAAACCTCAGTACCCTCCATTTAATGTAGTAATATAATATTAATATCCAATAGGCAATAAACAAAAATATACAGCTCAAATCCCCAGACTGAGATAGTGTAGTGGTCAGAGTCCCAGCTTTATATGCAGGCATACACGGTTTGAGTACCACAACAGATAATCCAATTTTACATGGGAAAGCAGTGTTAAAAGTACTATGTTCATATTAAAATAAGTGGTAAGTTATTTTTGTCACCCAGGGTAGTGTAGCTGGAATAAAATGGAAGGGTGAGTGCATATAACATCTGAAAACACCCATGTATACATGTGTCCCATACAGTATGGCTACACCCCTTCCTACTGTAAAGAAAACACATACAGCCGTGTCGAGTAATGTAAATTACATACACTTACTAAATGAAGTCATGAGTGTGGTATATTATGAGAATGAACTGTGAGCAATGGTTAGCAATGCTCAGCAGGTTTAACAGCACATTTCTGTTGTCCTCACCCCTCTCTGGGGTTTGAGTGTGCAAATTCACCTCCAAATTCTATACAAATGCACAGCTGTTGTATAAGAAATGGACAGCTATGGACCTTTCATATACCCATCCTGCACTTCTGTTGCTATCTATCATATTGTTCTTCCCTCTGCGTGCCCCCTTCTCACCCCTTTTTCTTTTTTTTAAAGAACTAGTGCGGGTGTATGCATGAGTAAGTGGTTGTAAGCGGGAGTAGGATCAACAAAATTATCCGCCCTGCCAGGTTTTGGACCCAGACCCCTGTACACCACAGACAAAGCAATGTACCACTACTCCAGTTGAGCTGTAAGGATTTTTGATGCTTTTTCAAACATATGCTCATTCAACAGTAGGGAAAAGATTCCATAGAATCAGCCAGGTTTCGTATTTATACATACACACATGCATATATGTATGGAGATGCAAATATATACATAATATAAATAGTGATATATGTATAAAATATGCACATATACATATATATATATATATATATATATATATATATATATATATATATATATATATATATATATATATATATATATATATATATATATATATATATAAATATATATGACAATTAACTATACATATATAGGCAATATATATATATATATATATATATATATATATATATATATATATATATATATATATATATATATATATATACACATATATTTATGCTCATAACATGTAGTGGACTCAGACCTCAGAACCATACCTACCAACCTCTTACTGCAAGAAATCTGGCCCAAGGCTGTCCAAATGGGGGAACAATGGGACAAAACTAGGGACATATTTTAAATATCGCTCTTATAAATGTAGAATGTTGCAAGAGTGACAGGGTTTGTTTCAGCATACAAGTTCTGACGGATGTGAGTTCTAAAACTGAAATGCATGTCATCGTTTACTGTCAGAAATCCTCAGATCATCACAGTGATTTACCAGGGATATGAAAATAATGCATCTGTGGAACAGACCAGAAACCTGGACATACTGTAACAATTCAGACAGTCCAGAAGTAGGCTTAGAACCCCTTAGTGCAATGAACTTGAGCCAGGCCTGACAAAGTGGGGGGGGGGGGGCATGAAAATAGGACCATATCTGAAATACTGGAGTAGGTAAGCTCATACAGTCGTTGCAGTAACCCCCTCATGTCTGTCCTGACATATATTGACTGAAATAGCACAAGTCTAGCACTCAATTACTTCCTACTAGTTAGTGACTGAAATCCTCACATCAGCCCACTGATATGTCAGAAATACACAACACTTATGGGGGCCAAGCAACACTATGTCCTACAAACATCTGGACATAGCATCACATTAGGGAAACTACACTGAGCTGCTAAGCATGTCATCAAGCACAGTCCAAACTACAGTCAGACTGACACAACACTAACCCAAATTGGCTAGGGGTAATTACAGATGTATTGGCAAATATATCAGGCACTACAGGGATGTCACAGCACTGAAAAACAGACACCAGTGTGAAAGTGCATACCCATAACAAATTCAACCACCATCGCAGGGACATACCAGTAAGCCAAAGGAATAGTACTGTATAAGGACTGTGTGAACAAAAACATCTCAACATGTTTTCCACTCACACACTACCCTCAAATATACTGACCCAAATCACAGTGTACTATGATGCCCGACTGGTATGGGAAATGTCTCGGTCTGCCCCTACAAACATATACAGCCGAAAGACCACCAGAAACAGGAGCAGCATGCACAGGCAGATAGAAAAGGAGCCATAACACATACATCCATGCCCCTCCCTACACAGGCCAAATAACATTGACACAATAAACTACTACACAATCCTGACAGTCTGTCAACAATTGCCAGAAATACACAGACCTCTCAACTGTACAGAGTCCCACAGAATGTCCAGGCTTTCCCCTCATATATAAGGCCTCTTCCACATAACATGTCTGGCAGTCTGATACATCACTGGGATAATGTCAGGCATGTAGGCACTAAATAATGATATACCATACCTATCAACCTCTTACTGCATGACATCTGGACAAAACCTGACATAATTGTGGGACAGCGGCCCAAAAACAGGGGCATATTTGAAATACTGCTGTTGCAAACTGAGAATGTTGCTGTTGTAACAGGGTTAGTTGTAACATATCTTTTCTGAGGGATATGAGATCAGAAACACAAATAGATGTTCGCAGTTATTGACTGCAATCCCCAGAGTATGCTACTGATTTTCGAAAGACAAAAAATATCTGAGGAACACACCAAACATAGGAGTACAAATTCTGGCCATTCTGCAGATAGCCATACAGGTGAGAGTTATGTCAAACACATAACACTGTCAGAGGTAAAATCACGCAGAAACTCCATGTCCATACAAATCCTATTAGACTAGCATTAATCCAGATGTATAACAGAAATACTTACATTATATCTGGAACATTCTCCCAGATTTTATTGGCCTGTCTCCACAGTTTTGGTTGTAAGATGTATTTCCAAATACCCTCTGTGATGCTACTGTTCACACAATGCCATGAAGTCCTCCTCACTGGCTAGGGAAAGGGCCAATGCTCACATGACTTACTCAATGAAAGGTGTGTGCTGACATGCCATTGGCTATATGAATAACAACACAGTTGTCCTGCATGCAATTAGCAAGTGGGGACACCGATTGGTGCACAGGCCATCACCTGCTCTTGAGCATTACCTACAAAAAGCAAGCTGCTACCTATGCAAAACAGATGTACACCCTACATCCTTGAGAGACAGAGACAGAGAGAGAGAGAGAGAGAGAAACAGTGAAAAGGAAAATAAAAGCCAAGCATGACATAACCACCTACACTTGAATAAGACAAACAGGTATGTCAAATAAGTAAGCATGTAATGGAGTGCAGTAATGAGTATGTAAGAATGTGAAATAGGAACTGTAGCATATATGTCTCAACAAGACTTGCTGTACTGATATATTGCTGATCATAACCTATGGCTATAGCATCTGGATCTGTCTGTAGTGACATAGATCATAGATCAGGCCCCTGAGTCACCCAAGGAAGGTATGGCTCACATATAACTACTACTGCAGTGTGTGGTGAACAATACTGACTGTGACAATGCTAGGCCAGCTACTGGGATGTTGTACATATCCATATCTTACTTGTGAATACAACAATGATATAGTTGATTGTCTCAGAAATCTCAGAGACCTGCATAGTAAAGTACTTGTGCACACGTGTGTGTTGAACTGTATGTGATATACTGAGCTCATACCATTAAACTGTCCAGTGTTATGCACACTGACCATATGTGTGCCTCATATTTGTAGTTATCTACTCATATAGTTATGTCTGGTAAATCATTGGCAAATCTTTGAAGACTGACATTACAACATCTCCTTCTTTTTCTTCTGGCTCTTCCCAATAGGGGTCACCACAGTGGATCATCTTTTGCCATTTCTGACTGACCTATGTATCCTGCTCTGTTACACCAGCCACATGCATGTCCTTTCTCTCCACATCCAGAAACCTTAGATGAGGCCTCCCTCTTTTCCTCTTACCTGGCAGCTTCATCCTTACCATCCTATTCCCAATATACTCAGCATCATCCATCTGCAGCACATGTCTGAACAGATGTAATCTTGCCTCTCTGTCTTTGTCTCAAAACCATCCAACATGGGCTGACCCTGTCATATACATATTGCTAATCCTGTCCACCCTCATCACAACTAGTGCAAATCTTAACATCTGTAACTCTGCCACATCCAGTTCTGACTACTGCAGTTTTGTCAGTGATACTGTCTCCAACCCATATAACATAGCTGGTCTCACTACCCTGTTGTAGACCTTCCCTTACACTTTTACTTGTACTCGTCTGTCACAAATCAGTACTGACACTCTTCTCCACGCTCTCCATCTTGCCTGTACTCTCTTCTTCACCTGCCATCCACAGTCATTACTCTAAAATGTTGATCCCAATCATTTAAACTCAGCCACATTTGCCATCTCTACTCCCTGCATCCTCAACATTCCACTACCCTCCCTCTTATTCACACACAGATCATCTGTCTTAGCACTGCTGACCTTCATTCCTCTCCTCTCTGGAGCATATCTGCACCTCTACAGAATCCCCTAAATCTGTAGCCTACTCTCAGTATAGATCACATCATCTGCAAATATCATAGTGAACAGGGACTCCTGTATGATCTTGTCTGTCAACCTGTCCATCACCATTGAAAATAAAAAAGGGCTCACAGCTGATCCCTGATGTCATCCCACCTCCACCTTAAATGCATCTGTCACTCCCACCACAGACCTCACCACTGTCACACCACCCTTGTACATATCCTGTACCAGTCTTACATATATCTCTGCCACTCATGACTTCCTCATACAATACCACAACTCCTCTCTAGGCACCCTGTCATATGCTTTCTCTAGATCTAGAAAAACACAAAGCAACTACTGACATTCTCCTTACTACTCCAGCAACAGTCTCAGAGCAAACATTGCATCTGTAGTGCTCTTAGCTGGCAAGAAAACATACTGCTCACCACTGCTCATCACCTCCCTGCTTAACCTAGTTTCCAGTACTCTTTCCCATGATCTCATGCTGTAAATGATTAATGTTATCCCTTTGTATTTACTATATCTCTGCACATCAAACTTATTCTTAAAATGGTGCACAAACACTTTCTCTCTACTCCACATGCAACCTCTCACTTTCCAAGATATCATTAAACAATCTGGTGAAAAACACCACTGCCATTTCCCCTAAACACCTCCATGCTACCACAGGTATGTTATGCGGACCAACAGGCTTTCCAGTATTCATCCTCTTCATATCTATCCTTACTTCCTTCTTGGTAAGCCATTGCATTTCCTGGTTCACCATACATACATTATCCAAACATCTCTCTCTCTCTTTCTCTTCATTCATCAGCCTCTCAAAGTATGCTGTCCATCTGCTCAACACACTCTCCTCGCTTGGAAGTACAATTCCCTCATTACCCTTTATCACCCTTATCTGTTGCACATCTTTCCTGTCTTAGTCCCTCCATCTAGCAGACTGGTACAAATCCTTTCATCCTTCCTTAGTGATCAGCCTACCATACAAGTCTTCATATGCCTCATCCTTAGCCTTTGCCACCTCTCTCTTTGCCATGCACTTCATCTCCTTATACTACTGTCTACATTCCTCATCTCTCTGACAATCCCACTCCTCCATCCCCAGCCTCTTTCTTTGTATACTGTCCTGTACTTTCTCAGTCCACCACCAGGTGTCCTTATACTCCTTCCTCTATCCACATGTCACACCAAGCACCTTTCTAGCCATCTCCCTTACTTAGCACTGCTGTACTTAACTAGATATTTGGCAAATCATCACTGCCACCCAGTGCTTGTCTTAACTCTTCCCTGAACTCCACCTCACAATCACCCTTTTCCAGTTCCCACCATTTGATCCTTGGTGCTGCCTTCACACTCCTCCTCTTCTTGATCATCATCTTCATCTTACAAGCCAACAGTCTCTGCTGCCTATCTACACTTTCCCCTGTCACCACTTTACAGTCTCCACTCACCTCATACACTGGATATATTCCACCTGTGTGCATCTCCTTCCACTCTTGTATGTCACCCTATGCTCCTCACTCTTGTTATAGTATGTATTCACCACAGCCATGTCCATCCTTTTTGCAAAATCCACTACCATCTCACCGTCTGCATTCCTTTGCTTAACACCATACATACCCATCCTTTCCTCATTCCCTCTGTTCCCTTCACCAACATGGCCATTGAAATATGCTGCAATCACCACTCTCTCACCCTTGGGTACAGTCATCACCATGTCATCCAAGTGACTTCACATTTCTCTTTCTCATCCATCGCACAAGCAACTTGCATAGCATATGCACTAACAAAATTCATCATTACACCACCAATTTCCAGATTCATGGACATCACTCTATCAGACACTCATGTCATCCCCCAGAAACACTCTTGGCATACTGTTCCTTCAGGATAACTTCTATCCCCTTTCCCCTCCCATCCATACCCTGATAGCACAATTGTGACCTGCCTCCAGTACCCCTGCCCATACTCCCCTTCCATCTGGTCTCTTGCTCACACAACATATCCACCTTCCTCTGGCCCTCATATCAGCTATCTCTGTCTCTATACCAGTCATATTGCTAACATTAAAAGTTCTTACCCTCACTACCACACTCCTAGCCTTTTTCCTCTCTTCCTGCCATATGAGTGTTGGGCATCCTCCAGGGTACATCTGTCAATGCAAAGGCTACTGTGCTATCAAATGACTCAAGTGTGTTACAGCAATATTAAGACAGTGTCACTAATTTTGTCCCATTGTCCCTCGTGTATGGGTGGCACCCAACAGATGTTCTGCTATAATAGGTTGAAAGGGATGACTGGGCAGCAAGAATGTGAATGCAGTGTGCAACTGACATAGAACAGAAATGTATATCAGGTATTACCTGTGCACATGTCAGTATGAGCAGATATATCTGGCCACCTCATAACAACAGACATGGGATGACAATGTCAGTTAAATAAGTTGTATATGTTGTACACGTGTGTAATCTTAGTTACTGTGCATCCAACATAGTGACATTTCTACAGCTACTGGTTGTTGCATTGCCCTGACACGGCCATGGTTACTACAGTAAGCATGATTATCTGTTTCAAAATGGAGCAGTGTCCAACTGTGTCATGACTGTGTGTTCATGCCTACTACAAACAGGTATAATAACACCAACATAGCTGTATGGAATACCTTACTTGTAAAACCTGCCACCACCAAAGTAGAGCAATCCACTTTGCTGGACAGCAGCAATACACAAACCACAGAGTTGGCCCCTATATTGGCTGTAAGTGGCAAATTAGGTGCAGGCACCAAGTTGGCATCAAGTCAGCCTTTGTCTGATCAAGCATATAAGGTCACAGGTGGAGTACTGTAATGCTAACTATGAGTACAAATTGGACATATCCACCAAGGCCAATCACTGGCTATCTTCACATGACTGCAAACTCAGAGGCAACAAACCAACCCACCCTGTAATGGTGATCAATCAGACCACATACACACACATCATAGCTATAGCCAACCTGCTGCAGACAGGTTTAGGGAAAACATCACCCCCTGGCTCAGCATCATTATAGATGGATATGCATAGCACCCACTACCATGCCATCATCATCAGTGAGTATGTATACATTGGCAACTGAAAGGCAACAAACGTAAGTATCCATGGGAACTGATAACATCCCTGTCTGCATGCTACATGAACTCAGGCATGTGGTCCCAGCTCCATTACACAGTGTAGTCACACCAAGCCTTGGCACCATCCACAATCCATCCACATGGAAGATGGCCAATGTTATCCTTGTACACAGACATGAATGAGGAATAGAGGATTATAAAATTAACTAGCCCTCATTGGGGGGAATATGACACATCAGGACCAGGAGTGCAATGCAAGCTGATACAGTGCTGATAGATTACAGGGGTGTGGTTGTGAGTGGTGGCTACTGGTACTCAATGTAGATGTGCAGGTTCTGTACATACTGTTGCCAAATGTATGAGTTCCCATGATGTATTTCCCTTTTTATGTCTTCCAGGTGCAATGTTGCATCAGCAAAGGTCAACATTCTCAGTGGCTGAGACAAATATAAACATAGAAGCCATACTGCAGAGCCATGCCATAATGTTTGGCTGGAGCAAGCAACATCTGTGGGAGAGGACTGGCCTGTGAGATGACCTTGTCTACAGGGTAAACAATGTCGGTCTGCATGCCTGTACATATGAGCAGATCCGGCATTTTGCAAATGACCTCATATGCCATGCCTGGCAAAGGGCTGCTGAAGTGGCCTGGGACTGCACAGCCACAGGTAGGGGCCAAGCCATGCAGACAACACTGACACCCACTGAGAAGCTCATCAGCAACCTTGGGGCACCCATCCCAGTACAATATCAAAGTACATACCCCCCACATGCTGGAGGAGGGTGGCAGTCAGACAATGGACAAAGGGCGTGCAGATAATGCCCCAGTGGAGATTACTAGACTAGTGTAGCAGACATACTTGTATTTGTATAGTATCTACATGCATGTGTCAGGTCAGATTGCAGTTGTGGATGGGGTTTTTGAATGCTCAGAAGTGCACATCTATGGTGAAGGACAGCAAATTGTGTAGCATTGGGGTTTGTACTATAAATGTGCATTGCTGCATCCATCCTGTACCAATGCCACAAGTAAGTCTGCTAACAATACTTCTCTCCCATAACTACCTTAAGTCCCTTTGGTCTGAATGCGGGACAGCAGCCTGAAGCTGGTGAGAATGGAATTGTTCTGCTGTGGTTTGCCAATACACCAGGCATGCGAAGGCCATGTAATGCACCAAGCACACAATCATCACTCATAGCCATATTGCTTTATGTGCATGTTTACTTGGGGTGGGGTTAACTGCATTGCATCATAGTGGTCACCACAGGGGCCTATCTGAAGAGAAGGTAACATTCATGTAGCATACCTCACATCCTGTCAGTACAAGACTTCTGAACAGAGACCAACACAATGGGGGGGACAGACAACCTAAGTTAGGGGCATGTATGAAACATTACTCTCATACAGTAGATATAAACAGTATACACACCCCTGTTAAGATGCCAGGAGTTTGTGATATATATATATATATATATATATATATATACAAATTGAGACAACAATTTGTCATTCCACACCTTTTCCAACTTGTAATGTGACCTATGATATGAACAATTCACTTGTAAAACCAATCAATCTATTGGGCACCAAATATGGAGTACACAAACCTTACAACAAGCTAGATGCCTATGTGTGCACACTCTTCAAATAATACTTTATTGCAACAGCTTGTGATTTACTGACAGCATTCAGTCTGCTTGGGTACACACCTGCCATCAAGTAAAGTCACTCTGTGTAACACCAAATAACAGCCTGCTGTCCAAGTAGGATATTCATGACATTTGCTCAGTTGCCTGAAACAGCAACAGCCATGGCTTGCTGACAGCTTACAAAGCAGCAAAGGGATCTCATATTTGAAAAGTATCACTCAGGAGTAGAGTACAATAACATTACCACAGCATTGCATACACCATGGAACACAGTGGAGACAGTTGTCAAATGATGGATTGAATATGGGACAACAGTGCTTTTGAAAGAAACTGACATCCCTCCAGAAATGATGACAAGATATGTCAGAACCTGGTTAGGGAGGTTGCCAGGAGACATACAGCAACACTGTGGGAGTTGCAGGAATAGGTTCATAGGTTCATAGATTAGTACTAAGCTAACTGCCATTGCGAGCCATTTTAAGCCTAGCCAATTATCTCTTGTGAGACTCAAACCTTGCACCTTGTGTTTGCAAGGCAAACACCTTAACCATTAGGCCACCCTCCCAATCTCTTGCAAGTACTGGTGTTGTGTACTACATGTAAGAACACTATCCCATATTCTGCATATATCTGGGTTTGAGGTAGGGTCAAAAGATGGAAGCATTTCTCCACACCAAAAAACATCCAGGGGTGGATACACATTCCAATACAGCACATCAATTCTCCTAAAGGCATGTGTGAAAACGTGTTATGGTGTAATGAGACTATGGATCAACCTCATAGCCACAATACCAAAAGGTAACTGTGGTGCACAAGCAAAACATCTCTTAACCTGAAGACCAGCATTGTCATGTTGAATCACACTGGTGGCAGTGGCCTGCTGTGGGGATGCTGTTCCAAAGCCAGAACTGGGCCTGTAGTCACAGTGGTGGGAATTCTGAACAGTTCCAAATAATATGAACGTCTGGCCCAAATCCATCGGGTGTCTGCAAGAACTCTGAGAATGGGAAGGGGTATCAGCCTTCAACATGACAAAGACCCAAAGCATACATCCAAAGCTACCTAAGAATGGCTCCACCTGATTATTATTATTATGGTTATGGATTGGCCCAGCCAGAGCCTAGATCTACACCTGATAGAAAACCCCCAGTGTGACCTAATGAGGGCCGTGCACATGAGCTGGCATTGCATTCTAACAGACTTAGTGACTTTTGCAAGGAAGAGTGGCCAAATAATGCCAAGTCAAGAAGTACCATGCTGATAGACTCCTTCCCAAGAAGAAGGAATGCTGTAAGTCACTTACAAGGTGCTTCAACAAAGTATCATTTTAAGGGTGTGCACACTTATGCAACCACTATATTTACATATTGCAGTCATTATATTTTACACGTAACACATTTATTTGTTTATTGATTGGATTGCACAGGTTATATGTCACATGAAAGGTGGGTAACATATTTGAATGCATTATTGCGGTCACATCTTATATATTACAAGAGCATGGCATGTTAGCAGGGTTTTGTCCACTGTAAGTTTAGACCATTGGTGGTGTAACAGGAATTGTGTGACCATACATTTACTGCTGGTTTGGAGGTCTGACACTGAAATGCATGTCATTAATTACTGATGTCACTCCTCAGATCATCCCAGTTATGTATCAGAAAAACACAGGGGTTATGTGAAACAGAGCAAACATATGAGCCAGACCTCTACACATCCTGTGAGGATCTGTTCAGTTTTGAGGCATGTTCTCTAGCACTTGCCACTGTGCCATACAGGTGAACAGCAATGATGTGTACTTGGGTGAAATCTGTGCTGGGGAAGAGCCATCACCTACTAAAACTACTCACGTATCCCAGAGCTCTATATTGTTAGTTACATGTAATAAAACTGGCTGCAAAGCATGATGTTGAGGGCCGTGAGTCATGCATGTCACCACTTGGGTAATTTGTGGTCTGTGTAACACATATGTGCCTCCTCACCTGTGTGTGTGTGTGTGTGTGTGTGTGTGTGTGTGTGTGTGTGTGTGTGTGTGTGTGCATCTGTGTGCGTGTGTGTGTGTGTGTGTGTGTGTGTGTGTGTGTGTGTGTGTGTGTGTGTGTGTTTGTGTGTGGGTGTGTGTGTGTGTGTGTGTGTGTGTGTGTGCGTGTGTGTGCGTGTGTGTGCGTCTGTGTGCGTGTGTGTGTGTGTGTTTGTGTGTGTGCATGTGTGTACCAGCCAACCTCAAAGTGCAGGTATTAATGTTGTCTTCCCCTCACAGGTGGCGATGGGGTTTGTGGTCCTCCTGTTTGGAAACTGAAGTCATTACCTCTGCAGACTCTGACAATGATGATAGGAATAGTGAGGTACAGGTGCAGTTGTCAGGTGCTGAATCTGTGCCATTGGTTGGCATCCCACACTCTTGTCCACACCATCCCCACACACAGTGACAATGTCCACACATACACCATCACCAGTGGCCACAGATGATGGACAGTTGGCAGGTGGTGGCTCTTAACAGGCTAATGTGGTGACTATGGCACATGTGAGTGTAGACATTGGCCATAGTCAGAGTGCAGGCGAGGTCCCACACAGGCAGATGTGCAGGGGTGCTCACAGGAAAATCACTGCTAATCAAGCAGTTATTGCAACTGCCACAGCAGGAGTCACTAGACGCATGTTTCAGGCTGTCATGGATGCACAGGCACATAGTGAATGCCACGCCAGACAAATACTCAGGGTGGTGGATGAAACTCTTTCTGATTTACATGGTGACTTACATGACCTTATTGAGGGCGCACATCAAAATACTGAGGTAATTAATAGATGGTGTGGTGAGACCTTGAAATCCTCGACTGTGGCATGTCTGTGCTAGTGCGTGTGGTGGGAGATGGGTATGGGCTACATGGACATAGGTAAGCCCCAACAAGAGTTGAGAGTCTACGGGGTCATACACCTTCACACTCCCACAGTGGCAGTGAAACCAGAACTACCAAAGGGAGGTTGCTGTCCACATCACAGTGGACCAGGCCATGGAGACATGATCCTGTCTGGTCCTGTTGGGGGTATGGATCCAGCAGACAGCAGTCACCATCAGGAAGCAGTACTGTATCTGGCCTCGGGCCTGGTGGTGCCACTGATACCTCTGGTAGGATCAGTTCCCATGTCCTTGGCTAAGTCGGTGAACTGGACACCTTGCCATGTTGGTCCACAACTGTCCAATATACCCCTATGTAGAGCAGTCACATGGTGTGACTGTGTCCATACATACACACACATCTGTATCACAGGCAGGTCACCTCCAGACACACACAACACCTATGCTCAGCCCATCTATTGGATACTCCTCCAAACACATGATGTCAACCATATAGCCCATCCTAGGCCTCTGCCAAACCCACAAAACAACCTGTGGATATGATGATACCTGTGTCACATCCCTGTCATCCATACCATCGATGCAGGGTCATGCTTATATGGGTCTGATGCACAGGGTGAATATAGTACAGTGTAGCTATGTAATACTATGTAAGGTGCTGTCTGCTTGCATTTGTTATGGGTGCACTTACAGGTTGATGTACCTTATTAGCCAGGATGCATTATTGCTGTTAGTACCACTGAATGAATGTAGTCTGACATGCTGTATTCTTTTGGTGTTCAAGGTGTCTGTGTGTCTTCAGGCTGTGGCCCTGCAGACATTCCAAAGAGGGAGTATGGCAGAGTGGGAATACACTGACCATATCATAGGCAAGGTACAGGTACAGCTTTATATGTACTTGTACCAGGTGTGTATGCATGCAGCAGTGTGTGTGTGGGACACTGCTGTCAGACAGTGCGACCTTGCATACATACCCTTTGTCACAGACAGGTAGCCTTCTGATTTGTCAGCTCAGTGTTGTGTAGTACCACAGGATCATACATTCAGAACATGTTACTGCAGTTCTGTCAAAAGGTCCTTCACAAGTGTTGCCATTAAATTAACTGCAACAGATTCACCTGTAAACATTTGTTGGCCCTGCCATTTATTTCCCATACACTCAACACTGATAGAGTTGATGAGGGCATGCATGGTACTGTGTATGAAAGGTTTGTGGGATGTATTCCTGAGATCAAAGGGTGGAACAGGAAGACAAAATGGTCTGTCCTTTGCATACACACAGTAAGGACTGACACAGGGGATATGCACACAGTAACACAAACACAGTTGGAAATAGACATATTAGTAAACCTTCATTTCCACCTTGATGTACTGTACTACTACATACACATGACATGCCCCACATACATTATATGCATGGGGCATAACACACTACCTCTTACGGCACATAATGTTCTGAATGCCTTTATGGATGGTGAGATAACACACTAGAAATAGGATGGTATTGCTCCTATAAGCCTGGACAAGTGATAGTGTAACAGACGTTGTATCAGCATGATGTTTCAGTAAAGTATGATGCCTGATGCTGGCATGTGTGTCACTACACTTACTGTGGCTGATTTGGCAACAATATCACATACATGGGCATTGTTAAGGAACACAGACCACATATAGGTTGCAAACAATTGGATATTCCATAGATATCTGTACAGAAGACTGGTATGGCCTGCATAATGGTTTAACATGCTGCATGTGAGGCAGATGCTGTTACCACAGTATATAAAGTAATGCCATCAGGAGGTGGTAAACAGGCGTGGATGGTACACACATCAAAATGGTATCAGTCAAACAGGATATGATCTTTGCCCAAAGACACATGCACACCCTTGCTAATATTAAGTGCAGAACCTCTACCTATCTAGTTATTACTACTATAGTGTTACACAGTTATCAGATGCACCACAGAGCTTAGATAATTTCACTTAGTCCCAACGTAGTTCTAAAGTGAATGACATCTGCAGGCCTAGTAAAGTAGGATGATGGGATGCTTACAGGGTGGTACACAATGCAAAATGGTATTACCCACTCAGTATATGACTCTCTCACATTTGCCATTTTTGAGAGTAGAATCTCTGCCAATCTAGTTATTTCTACTATAGTGTTACGCAGTTATCAGACTCGCGATGGAGCTTACATGATTTTATCTAGTCCCAGTGCATTTCTAAGGTGAATGACATCAGCAGGTCAAGTAAAGTAGGGTGATGAGACATTTATAGGGTGGTATACAACTCAAAATGGTATAACCTACACAGTATATAATTCTTACAAAAACACTTGCCAGTATTGAGATTAAAACTCCTACCTATCTACAGATTTCTACTATAGTGCTATGCAGCTATCAGACACACCATGGAGCTTACAAAATTTGACTTAGTCTAAACGTACTTCTAAGGTGAATGGCATCAGCAGACCTAGAAAAGTAGGTTGATTGGATGTTTACAGGGTGGTACACAACTCAAAATGATATAACCCGCGCAGTATATGATTCTCACATAGATAGTTACCAGTGTTGAGATTAGTACCTGTACCTATCTAATTATTTCTACTGTAGTGTTACACAGTTATCAGATGTGCCATGGAGCTAACATGATTTAATCTAGTCCCAATGTACTTCTAAGGTGAATGACATCAGCAGACCTAGTAAAGTAAGGTGATGGGAAGTTTACAGGGTGATAAATAACTCAAAATGATATAACTCATGCAGTATATGATTCACACACAAACACTTGCCAGTATTGAGATTAGCACCCCTGCCTACCTAGTTACTTGTACTATAATGTTAAACAGTTACTGCATGCGCTACAGCGTTTACTGGGCTAACAACTGGCTAAAGATGCTGATAACTGCACAGTTGAGGTATACTATTACAGGTGCCAGAAAGTCTGCCTTCATTTTTTTCCTTAGATCTTGCTAGTTCTTTCTCTCCTGCATTTCAAATAGCCTAAGAGCTTTGCACTTCAACAGCTTTTTGTGTCAATTATTCGAGTACACATGAAAGCCATCAGAGTAGTAATTCCTCACAAAATTATCTCCAGTACTTAGTAGTTATGGCCACCCCCTCCTGGAATGATTAAAGTGCAGTTCTCTGTGCTTTTGCCCATTAAACAGGTGCACTTGAATATTCTGACACACTGTTGCAACTGCCTCATGTACCCAGACAACCCTCTCCTCTAAACTCCCAGCACTCAGACTTGTGAGAGATATCCCAAAAACACCAATTTGGAAGATATCCACCCTCCAGCAAAGACTGGACTAGCTGGACAAGAGAAGGGTCAACACCTGCACCACACCACATGGAACATATACCCCTCCAGAACACCCAGTATCACAGCTCTGACATACAAATGAAAAACACACACTCACCTTCACAGGGGCACTCAGACATTTACCCAAACAGCAGAGACCACCAAGACAGGCACCCACTCAATCACCACAACACAGCACAAACCACAGAACACATATCTCACCTACATGTGTGCCCCACAACCTAAGCCCCTAATGCTAACCACCTTGCCTAATACAATAATCATAGGTGACTCAGTAGTAAGGCACACAGATGTTCCACTCACTAGCTTGAACAAGGAGGAGGTAACAGTCAGCTGTCTATCAGGTGCCAGAATCCAACAAATAACACAAGTCAGGTCACTCCACAACAACTACAAGTATCACTCTGTCATTGTCCATGTGTGTGTGTGTGAATAACCTGAGATGCACCTCCCTGGATGGCATGAAAAGGGAAATGGTGGAGCTATCAGATTATGTGGACCAGGCAGGTATGACAGTAGCCCTGAGCAGTATACTACTGTCACCTAGAATGATACTGCAGTACAAATAAAAAATGATTGACTTCAATGATTGGCTTAAGTGTCTGGTGTCACTCTCATAGGATGCAGTATCTGTCTGCTTGGGATGACATGATTGACAGACTGTGATGGCTTACCAGAGATGGCCTGCATCTGTCACCCTGAGTTTTCAGGTACTGGCTAAGTGTCTTGCCTTCAGTATAGTGCCTTTTTAGGTGGTGTTCCAAATTAAATTACCACCATAATGGCTATACATATATGGAATTTGAGGGTCATGTTGTTCAACACTTGACATCTACATCTCAAGATGCAACCACTCGAAGCAATCCTCAAAATGGAGAACATTGACATTTGTGCTGTAATGGACACCTGGTTTACAGCAGCAGCAGATAGAACCCTTGCACTACCAGGCTATAACTCATTCCACACCTGTCAGCCCCAAATCACAGACCACAGCTCCAAAGGCGGTAGTGTCTCCATATTAATAACAGATATGCACGCCTTCATAGTAGTATCCCAGCATAATGCATCTGAGATACTTCAGGTACAACTGACACTGGGTAATAGTGCAATCAAGGTCATAGACTGTTATAGGTCCCCATTCATGTCCCTAGACTCTCAGTCTACATTCCTCAACATCCTGGAATCTATCAAAGTCCAACCTAACACTCTCATACTAAGAGAGTTCAACTACCCCTCCATGAACTGGGAAAGATATTCAAGAACCAATACACTGGCCCAACACTTCCTGGAATTCATCAGTTCCAATGCCCTAGACCAGCTCATTCTGACACCCAGTAGAGGAAGCAACATCCTTGACCTGTGTCGATTGCTAACATTTGGGACTGTTGCTTGACAACAGTATTCAATCCCTACCTGGTCAGATCCAACCATAAATTAATCATCATGGAAATCCACATCTCAGCCATACCCCTTGCAAAGGTAACCATCTTGAAAAACTTCTCCAAAGCTGACTTTGGACTCCTAAAAACAGAGGTCGCTAACTTCACAGCACCCATGCCAATTAGAAATACCTGCATGACTGCCGAACCATACATAAATGCACTGTAAAAACATGTACACAAATGCATGGAAAAAGCTACACCCAAAAGAACCATGATGCTCTCTTCCAAACACTGGAGGCCAATCTGGTGGTCCCCTGCCATTAATAACCTGTACAGCAGAAAGAAAAGATCTGTTGCAGAAAAGGTGGAGTCCCAAGAGTGGTAAAACTCCCTTATTAGCCTCAACAACAACTTGAGATCCCTCATGACATCATCTAAATGATAAAATGCTTCTTCTCCATACAGTCCCTTAATGACACTCCCAGTCAGGTATAATCCAACACTAAGCTCTTAGTCGTAACCATCAATGATCAACTTAAATTTGACTTGCATGTTAATAACTGTATCAAAAAGACTCTTTCAAAACTAGGGCTCCTTTACCGTAACAAGAAATTCCTTACCTCTGAAGCCAAGATTACTTTCTCTCTTTCCTACCTTCTACCCAGTCTAATGTACAACTCTCAATTTGTCACAAATGTTAACTCAACACTCTGACCAAACTTAAATCTACCTACAACAAGGTAGCTAGATTTGATGCCCAAACACCTACAAATTCCACCACTGTCTCTCTCAAAAACAGCTAAACTGGCTTGAATTACCCCACCAGCTTCTTCTCTCTCAGCTCCAGATCATCCTTTCTATCCTATACCAGCTTTCTTACTGCCTGGCACTATCCTCTCATCTCCCATTATTCTCCCTGCAGATCTCTCCAAAGCTTTAACCAAGACCCACCAAAAATCTATAAACCCAAGTCTAAATTTGGGTGTAACATGGACAGCTATCACCACACTATTACCTGGAATAGGCTCCCTCTAGAAATCAGGACCCTTACACATCCAAAGAGCACTTTAAAACTCACTGGTCCTGCTACTGCACGCTCCCTTTTTAAAAATCCCCTTCATCCCATACCTTAATCTACTTTCTGCCCTTAACTCACACTTCTTACTAGCTCTCTCTAATCTTCTTGACTACTCTTTCTACTGTCTTCTAAAACCTATTAAGCTAATCATCTCAGAGAAACATTCCATAGTAATTGTCTTGCCTTCATACAACTACATTATAAAACTAGGTTTTTGTAACCACTTACCACAAAAACTATATTCATCTTAATGACATATTTCTTTTTATGCATCTTGAAAGAGCTTTGCTATATTCCTGATTATTGACACTGTATAACATTTTATTGTTACTTAGTGCTTTGTAATAATCCTGTAACATTGCTGTTTAATGCTAATTTATAATGAAAATTGTATAATATGTTGGATATTTTCTCCCCGGGCCACTGCTGAAAAAGGGCGCTTCAGCTCAGTTGGACAAACCCGGTCAACAAATGTAAAATAAATAAATAAATAAAGCCAGCTATGATGGCAGAATTGCAGCAAACACTGACAACAATCACAAATCCTTTTATAGTTATATCCAGAATCTCCACGACAGTACCCAGTAGTGGTCTGAGTTACTGCACAATGCTACCTCCTAAATATTCCTGGCTGCATTCTACATGAACTACAAAGATACCTAGCATGACATCTGTGTGCCCTGTTCAGTCACAGTCTCACCTCAGGCTTTGTCCTTCCCAAATGGCACACTGCTACAGTCATCCCTTTACATAAAGGTATAGCAACTACAGACTCTGGAAATTATCAGGCCATTAGCCTGATTAATCTGATATGTACCTCTATTGAGCACATCATCAGGGACCTGATTGACAAACATATAGATAATCACCTAACTCTGGACACCAAGCAGTTTGGCTTTGTGAAAGGAAGATCATGCCTGCTAAACCTGGTTGACTTCTTTGAGTTAGTCACCAGGGCTGTGTATGACAGTAAGGCACTGCATACAGCCTACATCAATCTGGCCAAGACTCTTGATACCATTCCTTAGCCAGGAATTATTGATAAACCCACAAACCTAGGCATCAACCCCTATATCACTAGGGGTTTGCAAACTGGCTCACAGATAAAACACACAGTGTGAAAGTAGCGAGCCCGAAGTTAGACTGCCAGCCAGTCACGAGTGGAGTCCCACAGGGATCACTCCTGGGTACTCTCCTGTTCAGCATCTACTTCTCAGGAGTCCAGGCCAACACAAAGGAACTCTGGCTGACCAAGTTCACAGACAGCTGCAAGCTGGGAGCCATCATTAACTCCACAATTGATGCAGACATCCTACAGAAAGCCCTCACAGACACCACTGACTGGTGTGGAAATCATGGCCTGAAGCTTAACACCACAAAATGCATCATCTGCTACTTTGGTAAAATCTCCATTCCCAATAAGTACCACATTGTTGGGAACCCAGTGAACACTGTAGGTGTTATAAGAGATCCTGGGACACAGGTTGACAGCAACCTTTCCTTTAACCAACACATTGCCACTGTGGTCAGGAAATCCTTCTGTGTGGCACATCTCATTACCAAGGGTTTTGCATCCAGGAAGAAAGAGGTCATTATCTGTGTGTACTCAGGGAAGAGTACACACAGACAATGACCTCTTTCTGCCTGGATGAAAAATCATCTGTGTGTACTCTTCCTTCATTAGACCAATCATCAAGTATAATGGTCCATTTGGCATGCACCTCACTAGACACCTGAAACAGCTGGAAAAGGCCACAGAAATATCTCACAATGAGGATCCTAGGCTTTAAACAAATGTCCTACACAGACAGACTCAAAAGACTCCAGCTAATCTCTGCCTCATATCACCTACTTAGAGGCGATCTCTGCTTGACTTGCAAAGCCATGTCTGACCCGGCTCTTTTTCAAATGCTACATTTAAAGACATTCTAGTCACTCTGCACCTCACACTGTGGGGACCTTGACTTCATTACCACAATCAACACAACATGCTGGAGGGACAGGTTCCTCACCCAGAGACTGCACCTGCCCTAGAATAAACTTCCCATATATATCATACAAAGCACCTAGATGACACTGTTCCAGAGAGCTTGAGGAGTGGATGGGTAATAGAACGTTCACCCCATGGATCACTCCATTGGCTCTACTTGATGGAGGCACTGGGAACAAACTTTGGATGGCACACTGAGATGGCATTTCTATGGGATAGGCTTGTAATGGCACCAGGGTCATTACACTAGTACACACCTATGAACCTATAAGGGGAGTGACATCAGCATGACTGATAAAGTAGGCCAGTGGGTGGGTAACTTATCAACATAGTTCTTCCTACGAATATATACACTTTCACTCACACACACACACACACACACACACACACACACACACACACACACACACACACACACACACACACACACACACACACACACACACACACACACACACACACACACACACACACACACACACACACACACACACTTCCCATATCTGAGAGTAGAGACCATGCCTATCTATTATTTATGCTATAGTGTTACACAGTTACCACATGCACTACAGAGCTTATTGGGCTGATGCCTCACCAAAGGGGGTGATAAGGGGAATTACATCAGCAGGAGTGATAAAGTAGGGCAGTGGGTGGGAGACATATCAAAATACTTCTTCTTACAAACATATACACACACTCATTTTCCAGATCTGAGATTATAACCCCTGCCTAGCTAGTTATTTGTACTGCAGTGTTACACAGTTATCACACATGCTACAGAGCTTACCTGGATGACAACTGGCCAAAGGTGCTGATAAGGGGAATGACATCAGCAGGAGTGATAAAGCAGGGTAGTGGGTGGGAAACTTATCAAAATACTTCTTATTACAAACATACACACACACACTCATTTGCCAGACCTCAGATTATGACCCCTGTCTAGCTAGCGATTTGTACTATAGTGTTACACAGTTATCACACACACTGCAGAGCTTACTGGGCTGATAGCTAGCCAAATGTGCTGATAAGGGGAATGACATCAGCAGGATGATGAAGTGGGGCACTGGGAAGTGTTGTGAGTGAGAATGGCCTAAAACTGTTTCACCTACAAACAAACAAACACACACTCCCTCACTTTTTAGATACGTAACTATCGCACACACAGTTGCCAGTATTAAGATTAGAACCCCCCCTCCTATCCAGTTATTTGTACTATTGTGTTATACAGTTATTGAATGCACTACAGAGCGTATAGAGGTGTTTGGTGTCCAATGATACTTCTACGGTCAATGAAAGCAGCAGATCTTGTGAATTAGGGCAATCTGAAGTGTACCTAGTGGGAAGAGTCTCCTAATACTTGGACCTATGGAGACACACACACACACACACACACACACACACACACACTCACACACACACACACAGGCAGGTGATGTGATATTATAAACCTATCCTCAGTACTGATACACAATGGGGCTCACCTTTTATGCTGGCACATGTAACCATTTACAACAGGTATGCCACTTTTCACAGCAGGACATCACTGTATGCCATTCAGGGTATCTGTGTTTATGACTCACCCTGTGTCCCCCTGTGTGTGTCTCTCTCTCTCTCTCTGTATCACTGTCTGTTTCTCAGTTCTCCACATCTATGTGTGTGCATGCTTGACATATGTTATCTGTTGCCTATATGTATATATATATATATATATATATATATATATATATATATATATATATACATATATATATATGTGTGTGTGTGTGTGTGTGTGTGTGTCTCACATAAAAGATGCAGATATATCACATATAGGCATCCTACAGCTAGCCGAGGGTAATCCTATCTGATGTGTGTGTGGAGACAGTTGAGGTGTACATAGTTGTCTGTATGCATGGACATATATACACTATACAGTCATATATTCCAATGTGGGTTCCAATATGTCTTGTGATTCTCTATGTGTAGGAGCATGCCCAGCGATACCTTCTATAGTTAGGGTGGGACTCCATTCCAGAGACAGGTGTACTCCAGTCCAGGCTTTTGTGTGCTACAGCCATACCTATCAGGAGTACACAGGACTTTCCTCAGGGTACTTGTTTTATTTAGCAGACATTTTCTGACATATCTGTAGTCTGAAACTGCTATGTATTGTGTCATTACCTAGGGCCAGACATCCTCAGATCATCACAGTGCTTTACCAGAGGAATACTAGTTGTATGATGCATAGACCAATATTATGAGAGCAGCTATGTACATTTTTTCCCAACAAGGCTATTTGTGAAGTGTGGTTCCAACCAGTGTATTAATGACACACAGCTGTGGAAACAGTCTAACAATCTGGTGATATAATGGCTGGGGATCTCCTGCTTGTGTGGCATATTTCGAACCTGAGATGTCATATATTTGTGTGTGCATACCTCTGACCTGTACATTTTTTGACAGGTTGTCCAGGAGTTTGGCTAGAGGTTTCATCCTTTCTACATAAACTTGTGTTTTTATGGAAAGTTAGTTGCATTTAATTGAAGTGTGATGTTACAAAATAATGCAGACATTAGTGTTTCAGAATACATAAACTTCAGACAATTCCCGCTACTGCAAACCCCTCACCCTACCAACTTTCTTAGTAAGTAAGGGTGATATTTACAACACATGCCTATCATTGTGCATTTGTTCAACTTTTATTACTGCCCTTGTCCAGACATCTTGCTGTCAGAGGTTTGGAGTTATGGGTGTGGATACAGAGAGCATTCAACTGTGCAGGCATGTCCATTATTTGTAAAAGCAAACATAAGAAAAAAGGTTTATTGAGAATGACCACTGGCAACAGTACCACAAAGCACTTATATTCACAAAAGCCTTGGCACCTCTGCTACACATCCTTCAAGATGTCACTAATATGTGTAGTATATTCCACATAACACTATGACGTCCAGGTATGTCTGTGACAGAGCAGTGGGTGTCACTGACATGCATAACAGTTGGCACTGCAGTTATCTGCACATGGCCCTGTCAAAGGCATCACTGTACCTAGGGCAGTACGAAACGATTGCCAGGAGAAGGTGCTGGCCAGATCCAGACAGTATTAACCACACATACACATAGCTCATTGATCCCTGCATATTGTGGACAGGCAACATGTTTTCATGTGTATTGGTACAGCCCTGCCAATGTGTGCTATGCTACTATTTTCCTACAAACATACATGTTACTGCATTTGTGTGGGTATATGGGGGGGGGCATACCTGTCAACTGTGCACATTTGCACAGACTGTGCTGATATTTGCTTTACATTTTGGTTCCATTTACCATACTATTGTGCTCTGTCTTGGGGACTAAAGGCATATCAGTAAAGAGCCCAGGTCAGATTGTACTGGCATACATTTGAATTTCAGACTTCTTACCCTTCATAGCCTTACTGCAACTGTGGGTCCTTCTGTGCTATCACTGTGTGAATCCGTAGGGGGTTAATTCAATATTGCCACCATTTGTGTGCCTTTACCAGGCATTTCTCTGTGTTTTTTAATAGCTGACTTGCTGTGTGGGTGTGAGGGGTGGTTATGGGACCTCCACTCTGACATCCATGCTTGTGACCTATGACCCCTCCCAGACAGTTGTCCCCACACATATACTGCAGTGGGATTTGCCACCTTGGGTTCTACTGCATAGTGTGTGGATGCCAGTTTTGGTCAGACATTCCTTGGTGTCCCACATAGCTGTCAGTTGTGTGCTGCTATCCCAATAGGCCACCCCGTTCCCTTGCATGCATGCAGCATTACCATAGATATACTGGCAGAACATACTATTCCATTCATTTATTGTTAAGAACTCTGACTTACCTTGTGCTTGCAGCAGTTGTGAGGATGGTGCTTGAGGGCCGCCTATGTTGGATGCACACAGTACACTGTCTATACATGGGTAGTTACAGGTAATGGGATGAGTGTGTCATCCATTTTACTGTGTTTACAGGTCAGAGAGAGGTGTCAGTCCCTGGGGTCCCTACAGTGTCAGTGTGTGTGTGTTATACATTGCCTCTTTGCCAAGGCCAGGGCATACTGGACATGCCTCCATCTACCTACAGTAGCAGGTTCAGGGAGCTTTTCCTCTGAGTCCCTCTGTGCCTGTGGGGACCTTGACAATGATGGGGGGGGCTGTGTGTCCCCTCCCCATGCTGCTCCTGCTGCTGCTGTTTCCACAAGATCATTCTGTGTAGCATGGCACATAATATGAACATGTGTGCAAATGTGACTGGAGAGTACTGCAAGGCTCCACCGGATATGTCAAGGCAGCAGAACTATGTCTTGAGCATCCCAAACACACACTCTATAATAATCCTGGTTTGTGCGTGTGCCTCATTATGGCATTCTTGAGTGGGTGTGTGTGCATTTCTGATGAGTGTCATCATCCATGGCTCCAGTGCATAGCCAGCATCCCCCACCAGATGGCCATACAGGATGCCACCACTGGAAAATGCCTGATACAGCTATGACGAATGCCAGATGTGGGAGTCGTGATAGCTTCCAGGGCTGCCAGCAGACACATTCAGAATAATGCCCTGGGCATTGCAGACATCCTGGCAGTTGATGCAGGGGAATCCCTATGAGGTTTATGTAGACCCTACCCTGTTCACTGTGTGGTGCTTTGATGTGAAAGCAGGTGCAGTCTATGGCACCCAGTACCTCCAGGTATTCTGCTACTCTCCTCACGGGTGTTGGCCAAGCAAACGTGCTCACTGGAATGTGGTAGCAGGCATCCAGGAATTGGTGGTGTACCCTGAATGTATATTCTTGTGAGACCCCCATAATGTCCCCAGTAGGTCTTTGGAAAGTACCTGTAGCTAGAATTCTTAAGGCTACACATACCTTTGTATCCACTGGGATGGGTTCCCCTCTGTTGGTTCTACCTCTGAGTTGAGGCGGGCACAGCTCAGTGATTTGCTGAAGTATGTCTCTGTCCACCCTGTAGTGCTGTACTATTTCCAGATCATGTAGCCCCTGATTGGAAACCCTAGGTCTGAACTCTCTTCCCCTCCTCCTTAGTCTGTGCCAGTTGTCAGCATGATCCTCCTCTCCGCCATCAGCCTCTAGCACATACTAATGGATCAAAGCAATGGCAGCCCCTAACATTATTCTAGTTAAAATTCCCCCGCATGTATACACCAAAGGTGCAGTTTGTGGGGAAAAAACAGACTGTAAGGTGTTTCCATACTTTATACTGTTGTGCTGCAGATGCTGCCTGTATGATTGGCTGACTATGATACATCCCAGTTGCCACCTATATTACTCATGGCTTTGATTTGGCCACTGTGAGTGTTAGAGACATTGGTGGTAATTTGTGCATGATTACCTTGATTCTGCTGTTGCCCTTTTTTTAATTATTTTTTACTTACATCTCCTCCCATTTTCAGCTATGCAGCCACCTGCCAGCTGTATTATGTTTGCTTTGCATGGCCCATTGTAAGTTGCAAGAGTCCCATATTAGTGATTTCTACTTCATTTCCCCTTTATTGTGCTGTTGTTCTTTATTTCTTTTTTTTTTTACATCTCCTCCCATTTTCAGTTATGCAGCCACCTGCCGCCTGTATTATTGTGTGCTTTGTATGGCCCATTGTGAGTTGCAAGAGTCCCATATTAGTGATTTCTACTTCATTTCCCCTTTATTGTGCTGATGCCCTTTATTTTTTTTTTTTTACATCTCCTCTCATTTCCAACTATGCAGCCACCTGCCAGCTGAATTATTGAGTGCTTTCAATGGCCCATTGTGAGTTTCAGAATATCATATTGCTGATTTGTACTGCACTTTCCTTGTTCTGCTATTTCCTTTTTTCCCTGTATCCTTCCTGTTTAAGCCCCAGGCACACCATGCAGACCCATTTAACTAGTGTAAACAGCAAGAAATGGCCCTCTCCTGGGTGAGAACATGCTCCTCAGTTCATGGAATAAGACTATACAGCCTCAGACACACACCCTTGCTTAGCTGTGCTTAGCTAATTGCAAATCTGGACAATGGAGCTCCAATGTGCTTACAGCAAACATGACACACACCCTTTTCATGTTAGTTGCTCCTCCTGCCTACACGATGGTGTTAGAGCACCAATACGGTTAGCTGCAGTGTGACACTTAGAAGAATTATGAGATTCAGTATAAGTCCCATCATTAACGTACCCCACTGCCTTAATCTGTAGTTACTGCACTACATAAGAGTCATCCCCCTTAGCAACAATTGTTCCCTGCCATTGTTCTGATTCTGTTTGTCATATAGTATAATGGCAAAATTCAGGTTTCCCTTAAAATTGACTTCTCACTATTTTTTGTTTTCCCCACAATCCCATTTGCGTGGTGCTGCCATATGCTTTAACGGCTGAGATCGTCCATAAAAAAATAAACTTTTATTTTTATGAAGTTTAAACAGTTTTCCATGGCAATGGCCATATATTTATCCATTGGCATGCCTATAGATTAGGGTACATGCTTTTTATTGGAGCTATCATGGCTCCATTTTCATTTTTGTAGAAATGTATTCGGCTAGTAGCCGAATACATCACTGTACCTTACACTGTTCCTGCATGGTTATCTGCCTGCTTCCTGGATCACTAATTCATGTCATTTGCATGGTTTTCACCAGCAAATGAAATAATTAGCATCCGGCATGGGTCTCTGTACAGAAGCAGTGTCAGCTCGCTTGTGTATGCCAAAATGGCATGATCCTGGATCGCTCAGTGCCCATATTCCATGCAGGAGTAGCTACACAGCTCCTGCATGGTAAAAAAAATGTTCATGAATTCAACTAATACTCCTTAATAGCAGTTTGCTTTACTTTTCTTTCTTTCTTTCCTTTACTTTCTTTCTTTATAATTAATGTGTGCATTTAGTAAGAGAACGTTATCAGGAAAAACACCTGGGTATTAAATACTGACTACTCATCCTATAAGAGCTCCTCTACTTGTTAACAGTTATAAAATCTGGTGTACATGTACTGTGATAATTGTCTAGAAAATAATTAATTTGGTTTTGTTTGCATTTAATAATATATAGGGATCCTTGCACTGGTGTTCAAGTAAAGAGAATCTCTCTTAAATTTTGGCCCTAGCTATGGGAAGAGACAAGTTTACTGGTCTTCTGTTAGGTCTGAAAATTATAAGGATAAGAAGTTATTTGCTTATCTAGAGCAATAACACCAATTATAAAGTTACAGAACCATAGGTTACAGTTACACATGCAGTTCTGGAGTAAGGTTGCCACCCATCCCGTTGTGAGTGGGACACTCACGGGTTAAGCCACCTTATCCCATTGCCCGCTGTATCAAGTAGTGGGACCTGAAAAGTCCTGCTTTTGTGATCGCACTGAATTGCCATGGAAAAGTCACAATTACTTCCAGCTTTTTCATGGCTATTCAGTTACGTCACCAACCAAGACCTGCAGGCAAAGCTGCTGCCTGTTAAGTCTGGGTGCTTTAATTCATGCAGCAATTGGCTGCAATTCATGAAAGGGGTGGGGACTGGGGCAGGAAGAGCCCTGCAAAGATCACGGCTGTAGGAGCACTTTGTTTAAGCGCTTCTACAACCACTAAAAAAAGACTGAGATTTTTTTTTTTTTTTTTTATAACAAGCAATCCAGCCAGCCAGCCAGCCATCCTCCTCCACCATCCAGCCAGCCAGCTAGCCAGCCAGCCATCCTCCTCCATCCATCCATCCAGCAGGCCAGCCAGCCAGCCATCCTCCAGCCAGCCATCCCCCTCCTCCATCCATCCAGCCAGCCAGCCATCCTCCTCCAGCCAGCCAGCCATCTCCCATCCAGCCAGCCAGCCAGCCATCTCCCATCCAGTCAGCCATCCTCGTCCTTCATCCAGCCAGCAAGCCATCCTGCTAGTCCATCCATCCATCCATCCATCCATCCATCCATCCATCCATCCATCCATCCATCCATCCAGCCAGCCAGCTATCATCTTCCTCCATCCAGCCAGCTAGACAGCCAGCCATCCTCCATCCATCCAGCCAGCCATCCATACAGCCAGCCATCCATCCATTCATGCAGCCAGTCATCCATCCAGCCAGGCATACATCCATCAAGCCATCCATCCAGCAGCTACTCCCACCAACCAGCTAGCCACTCCAGCCAGCCATCCATCCAACCCCCAGCCATTCATGAAGCCAGCCATCCATCCAGCCATGCATCCATTCATTCAGCCATCCATCCATCAAGCCATCTATCCAGTCATTCATTCATCCAGCTGCTACTCCCACCAACCAGCTGGCAACTCCAGCAGCCATCCGTCGTACCCATAACAGCATCTCCTTCACCACTCTGGTGGTGATGTCACAGTAGAGGGTGTGGCCAGTGTTATATTGGCCACACCTCCATGTCCCACTTTGGCCCGCTTAAAAGTTGGCAACCCTATTCTGGAGAGAATTGAAGAGTCTAGCCTAACTTCCCAATTGCCTCAGAGCACTGACTGGTTAGGTTACTTGCTTGGAGTCACAGTATGTGACAAGAGCTAGAGGGACTCAAACCATGGACTACAGCTAGCAACTTATTGACACCTCAAGCCCCTCAAGCCTTAAAAATGTGTGCTGTCAGAATGTGCCAGCAATGATTTCAGTGGAATAAGCTGATAGCTATTTTAGTGTTTTTTTTTTTGGGGGGGAGTATTGGTCAAAAAACTTGAGAACAAGTAGAGGGTGTTATTAATCCTGTTGTTGGAAATCTTCTTGGGGTCAAGAATACCAAAAGCCCTTAACCAGTAAAGAAACAGGTCACATATGACTTTCCTGAACATTCTATGTTCTTAGCTGATATTCAGGGTATGGCAGTGCATCAAAACCATTTGACGTTTCTGAAGACTGCAACCTGAATGTGTGCATTGGAAACAGGAATGCTTTCTTCAACCAAAGAACAGCAAAAATTCTCAGATGTATTTTCTATTAAGACACAATTCAAATGGCTATGGAATATAACATAGTTTATTAGGTTGGTCTGGTATGAAATGTGAGTATTTTGATCCATTCTCTTTTGTTTTAGGCAACAGTTCAAAACTTGGCATAGGCCTACTTCACATAGGCTCAAGTTAAACTGAGGTTTAACTTTTACCTCATGGGAGTTAATATTATACTACTGACGCATAATGTAGAGGACATCTGCCTAAAAATATTCTTGAAAACCTAATATCAGATTCATCAAGAGAGATGAGGGTAGACTGTTCACTGGGGTGTAATAGGGGGATATTCCCTTAACAGTATGTTTAATGACGAGAAAAATTACACTCATTCACGCTGCTTGGGAGCCTTATTGTACTGACTCCTGGTTCATTAGGACAAATGACCTGTTTGATTGAAATGTTGCCTATAGTGCATTCCTAGAACTCATAGGTTTTAAGTGGAATAGGCATTCAGATTTGTGTGTCCTATTTTACCCTGAAGATTTTCAGAGGAGCTAGGCTGTCAGGCATAACATCGATAGTTCTAATAAAGAAAGGGCTTTATCAGTGATAGGGAATTAGTCAGGGATCATGCAGTTGATGTCTTTTATAATATGGCTAGCTTCCTCCTGGTGCAGTTTTTATAGGCTTCTGGCTTTAATGCATCTCCACTCGGGCTCAGCTTTTAGTTGTGACTGGATGACAAAGATAACATGGTGGTCTTCTATTGCATCAGTGCTTTATAGCCTCAGTATTGCAAATGCGTAAACCATGTACCCTGTGAGTGAGGCTCTGTTTTATGGTCTAGGCAAGGCAGTTTTGAATAATAAATAACTGGCGTCACCCACCTAGCTGTATACAATCATATGCAAATTCAGATTTGTCAATAATTATTGAAGTTGCAGAGGCAATGTATGTTAGATTTAGTATTGTCAACAATCCCGAGCAAACAGATGCTCTAGCAGGCCTAATGTTACCTCTTTTTTATAGGTAGATTTAAAATGATGACATACCATTCTTTGATGGAAGGGAATTGCTCTCTTAGGAAAGAGTGGTTCATGTGACCTTTTGACTAAATTGTTAAAAGCCCCTTCTAATTATGAGACCTGTCCTCCGTAAACATGCTGTATCCTAAAAGATTACTTTCACTGCTCTTTCCATGTTTTTTTTTTATATAGGCTTCAGTAAAACATAGCATATCTGTATCCAATAGTTGTACAAAAGCATGCACCAATTCAACGTCATCACAGGCATTTGTGTGTATAAATTTTATTCCAGCAAGATTAAACAAGCAATAATCCAAAAGAAATGTTAGAAGATGATGAGGTCACTAGTCAAGGCAAAAGTAGAACTAAGTATTTTGGAAGTATCATGTTAAAAGTGTTTCTATCCCCAGATATTCTTACCAACAAGGAGATGATGGATTAGGTGTCGGTGAATCATAGACTTTTTATTGTAATGATTATGGCAGTGCAAAAACATGTGAGGTCTGGATATGGCAGGCAGTGATTGAGTTGGACCTTTCTGTTTCTCTGTCTCTTTTTCAGACAGTGACTTAGTAACAGTGGTAGTAGGACAACTGGGACAGCTGGGATTGGACAGTAAAGGCTTGAGTCATGTGGTTTGCAGTTCAAGGGCCGGCATTTCTCTATGTTGAATGATGCAAATTGGAGTTTATCAGCAAAGGGATTATCCTCTCCAGTGAGGCTCTTTCTAATTTGGGAAACTGATGGAAAGTAACATATGAGGATTAACGTTTTTACTTTATTTTATGTATTATTTATTTATTTATTTATCTTATTTTATTTTATTTAACTAATTAAATCCATATCGCAGTAGTGCCCCTTTTCAAGGTGAGCCAAGAGCAGTGTCTGATTAACTGACTTGCTCAGAGTCACACAGCAGACAAATGGAGACTGAGGGAATCAAACCCAGTATTACAAAAAAGCTCATTAGCAGCTTAGAACTGTCATTCTCCAAGTTAAACTGACAGACGGTTTTTAAACTGCTAAGCTGTTGAAGTTGTCAGGACAAATGTCATACAGCTGGCTCCCGCAATGTTCTGAGAATAAATATTAAATCAGCTGCTTGCTTAAGATAAACGTATTGAGAAATGGAGCTCAGGGTCACAGTCATGTCAATGTGGTGTGAGAGTAAATATACATGCCTGTCTGTCCTAGAACTCTTAAATACTGTGGTTGATAGATTACCAGCACCTTGCATTATATAGCACTCATTTGTATTCTGGCAATATTATAATCAGCACATGATAATGTTTTGTGCAAATAACTTATTCTAAATATTGTGGACAACTCTACACTTAATACATATATTGAGTGTGTGCTGGGGTGAGATACAGGCTCTCTTAAAAATAAAACTTTGAGTTCAGTTTTCATTCATGAGGACATTGTAACCTTTCTTCATGTATACATTTAATGTCATGGGACTGGAAAACACAATGATATCATTAGCTGTTTACACATCATCATGTGTACACAGGGCATTAAGGGATGCAGTGACCTCAGTATTCTGGTTAATATTTTTGTTAAACTTTATGATAAAGTTTTAAAATGCAACTCACTGCAATCCTGTACATCCCTATGACATATGCGCTGTTAATATAAAGCCACTAGAGATTATGAGCGATATGAGTGGAAGAAGCAAGGCAAAAGCAAAGAAACTAATGATCACACAGAACTGTAGTGGACAACCTAGAGGTGCAGCTGTAACCACAACACAAGGAATAGCAAAATTCCCAGTTGATCTACAGTTCAGACAGTACTACCTGCCTACATAAATGTTATGCAGCACACTGCTTTTCAGGCATTTCAGCAAGTGAAACATATTTGTATCTGATTTGTGATATAGTTGGGAAATGCACACAATTGTTTCTCCTGTGGGTGAGACTACAGTAGTATTGACATAAATGGCATGCATAATCAGATTAGGTGTGTGCCGGGTGCTTTACTAAAATGGTGGAACGGTATTATAATTAAACAATATGTGTGCCAGAGGTAGACAGGAGTATGCTCTATTTGTACAAATAAAAATCCTAATGACTTGAGTATGCATCATAACTAGATACCCACTCAGGGCACACAGCTGAGGTCCCAAGTTATTTTATGCCTACCATTTTTGCTTCTTGTTGAAGAAAAACCGAAAAATAAAAATTGTTTTACTGAACATATTTTGCATCTAGATACTATGCCAAGTGTAAGGATACTGAATCCTCACATATTTGTTTTTTGTTTTACAAAACTGTTCTAAATTATTACATAACAGATGGGTTTCATTGTTAGTTTGTGTCACCTGATTATGGCATTTGAGAGTAATCAATATTAAGTCAAGGACATCTGAACGCAGCAGCTACTACTATTTCTTCCAATGCAGATCGTACATAATGTTATCATGTGCCAATGAACCCTTAGACTAGGTAGGAAATGGAGGCCTAGGAATTACAATTCATGCAGCAAAAGGCTTACATTCATGCAACTGTTATATTTATATATATATATATTCCAACTTCTTAATTGCTGCAAGGATATGTTCTGAATTTTATTCTGCTACATTTATGAGAATGATGACTGAGTATATGTTTGTTGTCTGATCTGGGTTTTAAAAGCTAGAACAATAATTATATTCAATCATTAATTAGTAACCTTCTTAATAATTAGTATTTACAAGCTAATTTCCACTTTGCTCTTCAGATTACTCACTTTGTTTAATAACAGGAATTAATTCTTTTCACAGAAAAGTTATGCCGCTTAGATTATACTTTAAGATTTTCTAGAACAAATTCACATCATCATTTAAAATGCAATTTATATAACAAGCTATGCTTCATTTTCCTTGCACTGCAGCACTTTATGTCTATTAATGTTTGCTTACTGAAAGAACAAAATCAGTTTTTGTTTAATAACTGATTTTTTAGTTATTTAAGCTCCTGCTATAAATTACATTGTAAAAGATGTACGTGTGTTTAAAGCCACAGTACTACATGGACAGGCTGGGGCTACTGAAAAGAATAAGTATGGCTCTATTATAGTAATGACAAGGTACTAAAAAATAATCCAAATGGGGTACACCTCTACTGTCCCATTCTGTCATGCTCAGAATGGCAAAGTTGTAACACATAGCACTAGTGGCCTCTTTGAATTTACCATTAACATCTGCGCAGTAATGAATAGTGATGAAATCAGTGTTGTGTTTCTTAACTTGTCAAACATTTTTTTTGTTGTTGGTTTTCCGTGAACTGCTCATGAGTATATAAAACAACTCATTTAAATACTGAATTGCAACATGTTTATCTCTACAGGAGTCACTTGTTTGTTTGTGTCTTTCGGCTTTTTCCCGGTTAGGGGTCGCAACAGCGGAACTCCGGTCCCCTAATGATTGACAGTAGATTTTTATGTGCTGGCTTGCCGGGCCTAACGCACAGCCTTCAATGAAGGAATGCCCATTCACTCATGTCGCCACACAGAAGACGCTCTAACTGAGAATCGAACGGGCAACATCTAACTGTGAGGCGACAGCGCTAGTGCAGCACCACCACCGCAGTCCTTCTACATGAGTCACTTGCTAAGCAAAAAAAAATAAAATAAAATAAGATTTAAGTTAGGAAACTTTCCATTTGTACATCGTGTTAGGTCAACTTGCTTTATTAACTTCATTACTCTGAACATGGCGATAATCTCCTAATGGCCTAATGCTGCTTTTAGTAAGAACCATTATAAGAGAGAGGAGAGAAAAGACTCTTTTAAGTGTATGTTTTGAAGCATCATAGAAACAAACACTGCAGCATCTAAACCTTTGAACTCTTTGAAGCATGTTTTTGTAGCATCTAAGTGCTGTCTGTGGCTTTTATCAACCACCAGTCATACTACTGCTGTTGTTTTAGAGCTTACTGTGTATAATTTTTACTAACTGTTCAGTCCTCATTAAACTGTTATTATATGGAATTTATGTGTTGCTCTCTTAGTACTGTCATTTTATACTAAAACAAATTAGAACTGTATGCTGTTCTTGGATATAAGTGTATCTAATATATATATTTATCTCTTTAGTCCCTACTTTATTGGTGTTATACTGGTGCACTGTATAAAACATTACTCATAAGATTTGATTGTATTAAATTATTTGTTTACATTAGGTTCAAGTAGTTGTTACTTCAGTGTTACTACATCATTGCATTATGAACTACACCTCATCCACACCTCAGTTTATTTACCTAACATATATACCCTACCAACTAATTAACTAATTCAGATATCCTTCACTGTGCCTCTGTCCCCTCCATAACCAGCCTCAGTGTATTTGGTATTCTGTGCCAGTATAAGACCTACTTCATGCTCACCAATAAACAACCATTACTGGAACAACATGACAAGATTTGAGAGTGATGTATTTAGCTGTACATCCTAGAAGTCATCCTCTAGCACTGATAATTGACAGACAACCCTTAAGACATTCATACCTCAACAGGATCATACTAAACCACCATATGCTGAGGTTGTAAAAAAAAAAAAATCTGTCAAAGACCTCCAAGAGGTCCAAAGAGTCTCAGCAGTAGTCCACTAACATGACTCCTTCATAATGACATAAGTCAATGAGTAACGAGTAACCATAAGAACAACTAGAAACTATGAAATAAATATGTGTGTTTGCATATATATACATAAAACAACCAAAAGCTGACCCAGAATTACATTTTATTAAACTCTAGCACCTTGGCATAAGCCTTCAATGAGTAACCAGTCTGCAGACAGCAAACCTTCCATTATCACTACCAGAGGTGCCCTGGTACTTGGTGCCTGCATCATCAGACACATTGACTCTATAGTCATCAGACTATCCAAAGACAGGGTGACACCTGCATTTTTCCTGCAAGGATATGTGTCAATCAGAGGACCCTGCGCTCCATTATAAAAGGACAAATATGACCATGATCTAGTAAAGGTTTATGTAGCTGCGAATTACCTGAGGTGTGCGACTGAAAACCGACTCTTGTTAGAAACAAACTTGAGCTCACAGTCAAGTTTCTAGACCTGTATGGTATCCTGCCCTCTCACAGAATGATGAATAACAATTAGCTAAGCTGCTGTTGCCATTCTACTGCTTTTCAGCATTGTCAGTTTGGGATGAGGTGATCAGTAGTCCAACTTGCTTATATGGCCTGCATCTTTCATTTCACATATTCGGCATACTGGCCAAAGCACTTGCTGCTTCCATGGTGACACTTTTATGCAACATGTAGGTTCTAGACATTATAAAATAACAAAAAGGCTTGGAATAAATTGCAGACTAGACTGCATCGCTCTGTTCTGCTCAGTGCCAGAAGTCTTAGCAATAAATTACCAGATCTTAAGGGTCTCCTTCTACTTGAACAAATTCATTTTTGTATCTGTATTAAAACAGAGACTTGGTTTCAGCATATAAATAGCCTTGTACCTCCTAGAAGGAAGCGACTGAAAACAAATAATAGAATTTGGCATCCAAAAAGAGTAGAATGCTAATGTAGGATACAGAAAAATCATGGAAACAATGGCAAAAATATAAAACACTACAATATCTTGGAAACTTCAGAATGCTTAGCAATCATAATAAAAAGCAAATTAATGAAGACAAACAATATAATATAATATCTTTCAGAATAATAGTAAATACAACCACAAAAACTTCCAAATAGATGTTATTAAGGAACTCTTCTATTCCTGCCATATATTTAACCCTCGCCCCTCTCTCAGTAACTCATCACTCAAGACAGCAAAATAAGTCAAATCTTATTTCATAGATATTATGGAATCTATAACCAAAGATTCTTCAGCATGTAATCCTAATCCTGCCCAGCAGTCACATATCACAACATCCACTTTTACCTTCAAACCTGTTCCCACATGCTTTATAAAACTACTCTTAAACTCAAGCCATGATCTACTAAAGCTGATAACCTTCCAGGCGAATACCCTAAAATAGCATTGCCTACCTTGTCTCGATCTTTATAAATAGGTGAATCCAGGAATCCCACATTCCCTCTCTCTCTCTCTCTTAAAAAGTCACACATTATTTCTCTGCACAAAGGAGGAAATTCAGTAGCCATTACTAACTTTAGACCTTTAGCATTCTTTTCTCCTCTCCAAAATATTTGAAAATGTGTTAAAAAACAATCTCCTGCAGGAAGAACGTCTATTCCCCCATACAACATCATTTGTCCTTCCCATAGTACTGACACTGCAAATCTAACCTGTCATAAAACTGGCAATAATGGCATACTAGTCTCTTCCTTATTTGTAGACTTGCCCAAAGCTTTTGGCACAGTTTTCACAGCAGACTTCTACTTCAAATGTCCTTATTAGGTCTCTCTCACCCCATCCTTCTATGACTTAAAAGCTATCTATCCAATAGATATCAAACAATAATATGGCATTCCTCCCTTTCTCCATACCTCCCAGTCACCACCAGTGTATGACAAGGATCTATCCTTTGTCCCCTCCTCTTTAACATTCAAACCAACTCCCTCCACACATCCACACAAGAGGTTTCTCTAATACAGCATGCAGATGACTCCGCACTCATTTGCACATCTGACAATGTGGTACACCTCCAAAAAAATACTCAGGAAGCTTTAGCAAGCAAATAAAACATGCCCCAGGATTCGTGAAGCTCAGCGCAAGGCCGGCGATAGGCTTGCACTGACCGTGCAGCATGAAAATGGTGCAGTAGCACCAAATGCATATTAATGAAGGCACGCCGCCTCCACAGCCACGTGCATAGGAAAGGAGCGCGAGTGCATAGGGTGTGTCGAAGTGCCACACGGAGGTGTGGAAATGCCAGCTGTCGACGTGCAACCTAAAATGCTTGCATATAACAATTTTCAAGATAGTAATCACATCTGTCAGTGTCCGTGGATACTGAAACATATGCAAAGCATGCAAGATAGTTCCTGCGAACACAAAATGAAGAAGCAAACACAAATACATGGTAGGGAATAACGGAACCCTATCCCGTGAACAAATCACATGGAAAACCATGTGCCCAAAGTCCAACGGAGTGTAGATAGCTATACCAAGTGGAATTGAAACGCATCATATGTTAGCGCGCCGCAAATAGGTACATCCATCCCAATGGTTAGGGTCACCAGCTGACCCATATTGTGAGGGAGGGTACACAGCTGGGCAGATGTGTCCATAACAAAATACACAATAAATGTAGATATCTAATGACTGTATGACCGAATCATATCCCACAAGGCATGTAATAGTCACATACAAAAGGTATGTCCGTATTTCACATACCAAATGTGACAGGAAATAGAATAAGCATGTAAACGAAACAGAAGGAGCATATAAACTGCTACAACAATAAGGCAACATGTAGGCTAAAAGGAACAGTATTATCCGTACCGTTGACTGTGGGTACGTGTTGTCCAGTACATTCAGATATGTGTCTGGAATATATCCCATCCTGGACATAGGAAAAGGTGGCATCCTACCAATGATTAGAACAGTCTGCCAAAATCCGCACATCAGCAGTCCAAGTCGAACTTGTCAGGATGTGTCACAGTTGAACGGGTATTACCCGGGTATACCAACCATGTAATGAAAGTTAAGTATGGACGTGTACCTATGTGCATGAGATATAGCATGTGAAATGCAAACATGGCAGGGTAGTCCACACAACCATACAGGTACCTGACATATGTAGGGTATGCAATGTGTTACTCTGACCGTGTCATGGGCCAACAACCAGAGCAGTGATGGATGGAGTGTCAGGAATATGTGTGTGGGGGGGATGGGTAATGGTACAATCCTCCAAGGCGATACTGTGTCGTATGCAGAATAAGTGAACCGGAGGTGTATGAGGGAGCAGTGGGTGAAGCAGAAAGAAACAAAAAAAATGTATAAACATCTGCAATACAACCAGACAGGCCATACTGTAGAACACAATTCCACAAACATATGAATATTAAAATGTGCGATACAAATGTATAGACATGTCACCGGCATATACCCACAGATTGGTCCTGATGGAACTGGCCATATCAAATGCAACACACCTGGATGCATAATGGACTACCCAGCATTCCCTCCACAGCACACAACCCGATCTCATACCTGAACATTCACCAAATCCAGCCATACTTGGCCTACTGGTTTGGTGCAGCCACATCTACACATAGTGACCACTACGCATATGTAGTAGGTAGTGTCACCCTAGGCAGTTTCTGGATTGCAAACTATGTAACCCTTGCATGTAAAACCCCCAGCACATTTTCATAATGCCAGAAGAATGTTCGGCATTTGTCTTGTTTCGGTCTTGTTCAATTTTTGGGATATCCCTCATGGGATAAGTAACCTGTGTAAACATTAGAATGGAAGACACGAAGTCCAGTCCTGTAGATATCTGGACACAAGTTTGAATGTGCAGTAGTGGTGCACAAGACTGTCCAGCCCTAGATGGTCATGCAGAACCTACTACCCAGGATCAAACACCTGCCCGTGACGCACGTGTCCCGACATAAATAAGCGAGAGAATATATTGCACACATTCTCATAGTGGCGCATGGTATAAGGGTGATGAAGGCACTGACGTAAACAGGATACCCCCTGATCCACTATGTGAGGGACAATTAACGTGTGTGTAGGTGTAACCTGACCAACAATGATACAATGCCAAATAACTATGTACCATACTGCATGTAACAGTTGCCTAAAGCGGTCATGTCAGGATAGAATAAACATAATTCGTACAAGAAACAGGCAAACAACAAAAGTGCCAAAGGTATAAGGCTCACAGCTAGGAAACAAATGGATGTTCTACACCTGCACTGACCGTGGCTATGTGTTGGCCCAAACAATCTGGTGTCTGCAGTAGGGTTACCACCTGTTCCGCTTTGCGAGGGACAGTCTCTCTTTGGACAGTTGTGTCCTGACAAAATACATTACAAATGGCAAATGTCCTGGGATTGCAGGACATAATTATGTCCCATATGTTATGTAATAGCAGCAGAAAATAATTATTTCAGTATCTAAAATACTTAAATGTTACAAGAAACAGAATAAGCAACTAAACCGCTACAACAATAGGCTTTTATGTAGGCAAATAAGTAAAGTTTTATCCTTTGTAGTGACCGTGGGTATGTGTCGGCTTGTAAAATCTGATGTGTGTTCTGAAAATGTCCCATCTTGGCAATTTGAAAAGGTGGCAACCCTAGTCCCCAGAATACAGCCCAACCTGTACATATGACAATGTCAACACTACCAATGGTCAGCGCATTCGCACAATAACTGGCCAGCCTCTTAACCACTCACAAAACCAGTGACCTTTGGGGGAAAGGTGTTGAATGAGAATGACTACTTACAACAATGAAAAGTAATAGATGCATTTAACTGCAGAAACTTAGCTGTATTACGAATCTGTCATCACGTTCCAAATTAATAGTACTAATATGGTAGAAGTGTCCGTGATTGTCCCTGAGTTGTCATAACCTTGTCCCTGTCACTGTAGAAACGAGTCCCCGAGTATCACAGAGGTCCGTACACATAAGTACACCAATCAATTGTCACATCTGTTGACAGAACTATTGCATACCTGTAATGAATTTATAACAGATGCCCAGAATGATATTCATTGTATCTATAAATGAATGAAATAGTCAAATGAGAAAGGAAACACGTGGAAACCACCCCCCCCCAACCCACATTATGTAGTGAAATCACTCCCTGCCCTAAATTATGTAGCGCCGTCCCAATAATGTGGTCAGAGGTGCCCAAACACCTGCGTCTGTATACACAGGTAGAATGTTAAACTCTGTACTAACTCTGTCCATGTGCTACATCTGATCTTTGAACAGTACCAGGGCAGTTCTTAGTCACCAGTCGGCCAAGCCTAAACCCAGACCAACATATGAACACCCTGACAATCAAACACGCGTATGTGTGAGGACTATAAGCGTAGGAGTTCTGAATATCCTTGGAGTGAGTAGACTTGCAGCACAGGTCCAGAGCAGTAGGAAACAGGGAATGTCCAAATTGTAGTACTGCAGTTTTCCCAGCAGGAGAATGGATGCCTGCTGTGTAAGGGAAGCGGTGAGGCATATGTCAGAGTAGATATGAACCATGGGTATACATACAAATAAGCCAGAACACCAATAGTGTAGTGGTTACAGCATCCGCCCAATGTAAAGGCATTCCCGGTTCAAGTACGACTATAGCACATATTAATTGTGTAATGAATGCCTCTGTGCTGTAAAGCCAACATTTATACATGTAAAGGTGACCACATTTGCATGGGTCCGTTAACCAGATTCCAGCAAAGTGGTACTATCATAAGGAATAAGGCACATGTAATCCCAAAGAAGTGCCTGTAAACATATGTAACTCAGAATAAGTAAATGCAAGAGCGCCTGTGCGGGTGTACTCAGCCATTAGCATAGCAAATGTATGTTGCCTTGTACAGCTGTAACGTTTATATATATAGATAGATGTGTGTATAGATAAATATCCACAGACATAACAGAAATATGCAATTATATATCTACATATTTATATATATATATATATATATATATATATATATATATATATATATATATATATTTTTATATATATATATATATATATATATATATATACATACATATAGATATATACAGATATATATCTATATATATATATATATATATATACACACACACATATATATATATATATATATATATATATATATATATATATATACACACACACACACACACACACACATATATATATATATATATATATATATATATATATATATATATATATATATGTGTAAGGAACGCCAAAAGACGAAAGCAAACATAAAGGTTATGAAGGGAATCCAGAGCAAGTAAGGAATTATGAAGTACTCGCAGCGTATGTCACATAAAGCTGAACAAGTGTGAGTAGAGCACCCCTCTTCACACCAGAGAACATCGTTGAAGTGCTACGTCAACATTGTAAACAGATGGAATGTAATACATGTTGCAACCACCTACACTTGTAACCTGCAAATCGTTCGTAATCCATAACACCAGGAAAGGCACGTATGTGCAAATATAAATGGATGGTGAGCCTGTGAATACACAAGGCGGTACAAAATGTGTGTAGGGCCCCAACGCTCATGAGAGGGCAATGTGTAAAGGTGTGTCATGGCTGCGATATCAGGTGTATAATGGCTGTTATGCGTGGAAACTCAACACGGGTGTGCAGGAGAAACTATGGATATGCAATTATGGACACAGGAGTGCTAGGGTATGTTGCGCCGGGTGCAAAGGAGCAGCCCGTGGAGGTCAGCTAGTACGTAGGTGCGATTCTCAGATAGAGCATCATTGCGTGAATGGGCGTATCGTTGTCAGACGTTGTGCATCAGATCTGGCAGCCTGGCACGTAAAACCTATACGCCACCCATGAGTGTAACAGAGTTCTGCTGTGACAACCCCAAACCGGGAAAAGCAGAAAGACACAACTACATGAAGACAACAATATGTTGACGTACAGTCACAGTAACACAAACACACATCCTATCAACAGTAATAATATGAATGTGCACAGAAACAAACACAGTAGCAGGAATAATAGGCTGCACATATGAGTAATAGGTCGAATGACACTGTATCACATCCCAGTTAGCAGCGGCACCCCAGACATGAAAAACGTGTGACATCTGTCCGCTGTATAACATGCAATATACTGAGCACAAGTTCACCAGAGTGAAGTGTCGTCAGAATGACTAAGGCAATAGTATGCTGTTGAAGCAGAGATAAAACCCAATACGCATGTGTAAGTGTCCATGTCCAGGAAATGTATAGGTTAATGGACACACAGATGTATATATAGATAAAAATGTATATATACATATATCTATATTAATTTGCACACACATATATATTCATACGGATATACATATATATATATATATATATATATATATATATATATATATATATATATATAGATAGATATATATATATACACACACACACACACACACACACACACACACACACAAGGATATACTATGGATATATATATAGATAGATATATATACACAAACAACAGGTAGTGATATATACACATACACACAAAACAAAATATATATGTCAGTGTAGATATACACGTGTACATAAATAGGTTACTTCTCAGCAATTAGGGGTAGAATATTTACAGCCCGAGCATATGGGACTGGGAGATCCAATAAATAAATGTTGTACCCCACACATCACCCAGCTAGGCCGGACAGACTTACAGACAGGCAATACAGATCAATACACTGCTGCTGTCCAAAACACCAGTAGGAAAGAACCAGTGGGAGAGTTCTGCAAGGTCTACACTTTAAACATGGATAAAGGTGTCCCTTGGGGGACCCCAAAAACTAAGAGTACGTGTGAATCTGCTGACATTATTATGAGCAGGATGTAGGTGTACATGGAACAGTAGGTTGTGCAAGTGTGATAATACATGGGTTGACAAAACGTATGACATGTGTCCCGAGATGGGGAGAGTGAGCAATGTGTAGGGGTGTGCTCATACCCCAGCTGCGCTCGCAGTAAGTATTTGTCACAACTGCTGTAGAGGGGTGCCAGGTAGGTGGACCATGGGTATGCATTAATGGCCTTAAGTGTGCAGCTGCTGGTTGGCAGAGATGTAGTAGGCCCACCCAGTGGAAGTCATTAATACTCCTATGTGGGCATAGCATACACCTACACCTCCCAAACCTGAAGAGTACATCTACTGGATAGTCTATAAACCATTGGGGGAATACATAGAGGCCTAATCAGTGCCATGTACCCGATTAGCATGGACGTCCATAGTTATGTATCAGAATGTAACAAAGTCCAACTAAACACTTCCAGAACTAGTGATATTAGGTAAACAGGTGGTGGAATACAGGTAATGACAGATGACAACATATATGAGTCATAAACAGCATGTACCTCGACAAACGTGAATGAATACATATACTCTGTGACTGTGAATGTGTCTGGTTAATAGAACCAATTGTCTAAATGTGTCCCACAGGGTGTTATGCATTGTTCCTGATACATTGTTCATTCATACCCATTGGGATGTGAGTTCTGCTACTGATGGAAAGTGCATAATTTGCTGACCACCTTAGGTAGATGATAGCATAATAGAAGAGGTTCAACACCCATACGCCTGTGAGGGATACACCCGTCTGGGCAGTTGTATCCTGCAAAATGACAGTTATGGCACATGGCCTGTGAGTTCGAGAATGGAGGCTATATAGTGTGTGTAGTGGTGTCAGACATTAATTTGTTGTATCAGTAACAGCTACATGTAATAGGAAACAGTATTATCAATTATAATGCTGCATGAATAATCTTAACATATGCAAACCGTGGAAGTCGTCCATTTACTACTGGCTGTGGGTATGTGTTGCCTTGACACATGGGATAGCTCTACATATAGGGTCTATAGGGCTGCCACCATTGTGAATGGCCAAAGTGGAACCTGCTCTGTAGAAATGTCAGATGTACCAGGGCAGAACATACCTACAGCCATGCATAGTACAGAAATATACATATCGGAACAAATCAAAGCGTAGTCTAGCAGCAGTATAGTTGCTTATGCTACTATATATGACATATCGACGTGTCAGGTATACAAGACCTGTAACAAGTAACCAGTACAGACATGTACAACATGAGAATGTCCCCTAATCAGGATAGTTGCAATGGCTAGAGTATTGTCCATACCACTCAACTGTCCCTGAATGTCAGGTACATTCCTGAGTTTGACTGAAAGTTTAACTCTGTCCTACTTAATCCCTCCTAAGATTAGTGGCTGTTGAAGGAAAGGTGGTGAATTACACTTACTGACTAATGACAATAAGTAAGAGTTATAAACAACTGTTACTTCAGAATATGTGTATTAAGTCATATGCTCTGATTCTGTCAATGTTTCAAGTTAATAGCAATACTTTTGTAAAAGTGTCCCTGATTTTTCTTGACCTGTCCCTGATTCTGCAAAAATGTGTCCCCGATTGGTGGAGAGTTCTGGCATTGTCACATGTGAAATGTGTGATGAGGGACTGTCCCATGCAAAGTGGAAAAGGTGTCACTCCTACAGTCTCCCATCGTGCAATCTGAAAGCTAGTCAATGTGCAGTAGGTATGCGGTAGCATGACTCGGCAGACAGCTGCGTTAACAAACTCAAGTCACATGTCAGCATTGCAGAGTATCGGTTCCCATGTATCAGGCAGATGGGAGCAGATCATATGAGGAACACGCATATAATATGATTATGTCACTGGACAGGCCACCGAGTCCATACAGTCGAATGCCTGCTATTGCAAAATGATTACACATACCCGATACTGTAGTCATGTAGTCTGATGTAATATGCATCACAAGGGATCGCACACACCCAGCGTGAGTGAGAAATGTAAGAGGAAATGTCGGACAGCAAGCGGCTGTAAGCGTGTTTGTCTACCAATATGCCTGTAGTGCACTGTCAAAGAAATGTAGAGTCTAAATGTGTATAAGGTGCTGTGACCACAGGTCAGCAGTGCTTAACACTGTGCAAACCCATGCACAACTGCTCCCACGGACTGTGCCTTACGCGGTCTGTATCCAAAGGCGTCTGCCTGTCCGCAAACAAAGAACCGCCCTATACACGTGATGGTAGAAGTACCCTGCGCACATAGCTCATGTGAATTAACAATAGACCATGGCATATGTACAGACAATAGACCACACACACAACACCATACAGCGCAGACATCCAACAGTATAGCAATGTACTGGCAGATATGTCCGGACCACTGGTGTATGCATGCCTGGTTGTCCTGTGTTTCAGTGTGTGAGCATGCACAGTATGACTGTTACGCATGTTGTCGACTGTCAGTACCGTCATAACGTCATGTGTGTGAGCATGCAAAGTATGGTCAATTGTAATTGCATGTGTCACATGTCCAGATAGTTCTATGTTGCTGACCCCTCCGTTCTACACAGACAGGTGTCATGCTGTGTCTGCAGGGAAGCTAATGGTCATGTGGCATTGACAGTTGCTACATGTCTGCATAGCGTGGGGTGACATGCAACCACAACCACAGTCCTACACAGCACCATGGGTGGAGCACATGACTCTCACATGTGTAGGTTTGACGGGGGGGCACAGCCAACAGTTGTACACATCTGCCGCTACTGTACTGATATGCCGGGTACTCCATGTCAATGTGTGGACCTACCTACATTGCTGGTTGGAGAGTTACCAGGGTACATCAGTTCCCAGCTTTAATTACCAGCACAGTGGTGTTGGACGTCCTAGCTTACACAACCTACATCAAACTGCCTGGCCTACTGTCATCTGTGTGTGTCGTTGGGAGTTGGGGTCATTCATTGGGCATATCCATAGGCCATCATATATCATTTGTCTGTATTGGTCCACATCTGTCCAGCTGCATGGAACGTGTGTGGGCTGTACGGACACACATGATGGTCAGCCCATAATCTGTAGTAGGTTAGGACACCCTGTGTACTACAGGCTACCATTGTGACTCCCGTATGTATTGCAGAGGTCATGGTGCCACTATGGATGTGTACTGTCTGCTGCCCTAATATTTGGCCACCACAGTCACTTGTATGCTCACATACATACCATAGCAATGGGTAACTACACATTCTAATACAACTGCCACTTGTTAGGTCAATAGGCATACCCCGGGTGTGTTCCGGACTTGAGGACGCTGCTGGAGTGCTGCCTATGTCGGATGCACACAGTGCACCTCCTATACATGGCTGTGCACAGGTGCTGTCATGTTTGGCATCCAATGTACTGTGTGTGGGTCAGAGAGGGGGAATCCGTGGGTACCTACTGTGGCAGTGTATATGCCTTGGGTTGCCTCTTTGCCAAGGGCAGGTCATACTGTGCACAGGCTTTCGCCAACTGTGCCCTACTCAGGTAGTTCCTTCACCAAGTCACGCTGTGCCTGTACAGGCCTTGGCAGCGGTGTTGGGCTGTGTGGCCCTGCCCCATGCTGTTCCTGCTGCAACTGTTACTGCAGGATAAGATTGTGTAGCATAGCAAATACAATAACAACTTGTATGCCTGTAGCTTGTGAATACTGCAGAGCTCCAACGGATGTGTCTGGATACCAGAACTGTGAACTGAGCATCCCAAACACATGCACAATTATATGTCTTCCCTGTGCATCCGCCTCAGTAGGGTGTGAGTGTTCAGGTGTGTGTGCATTGCTGATGGGTGTCATCAGTCACTACACCAGTGTTTACCCAGCATTCCCCACTAGGAGACTGTAGGGGATGTCCATATAGGCACTGGTGTGCTACAGCTGTGTGAGAAGCCATATATCAGACACATCATAGCTTCCATGGCAGACAGCACACACATTCAATCTCATGCCCTGGCCATCGCATATGGCCTAGCTGTTGGAGGGTATGCCCCTGCAGAGACTTTAGGCCCTACCCCACTCCCCGGGTGGTGATACGTGTGCAGGCTATAGCACCCAGTACCCCAGGGTAGTCATCCATGTGGTTGAACAGATGCATAATGCTGGTCTACTAATCACGTGTGTTGAGGACATGTACGTGCTCACTAGCATGTGTTGACATGGCGTCTGTGAACTGGTGCAATACTCTGGATGCAGATGCCTGTGGGATACCCATGATATCCCCAGTTGTGCTGAGTGAGGTACCTGTTGGCTAGTACACTTAGGTCAACACATACCATGGTATCCACTGTGATGCGTTTCCCTCGGCCTGTTTGATGTGTCAGGTGTGACAGCACAGGTCAACAAGCTGCTGTAGGAGGTCTCTGTCCACCCCATAGTGCTCCAACATCCCCAGCCCATGTAGCCCCTGGTAAGTCACCCTCGGTCTATAAAGTCTTATGTCACCCCAGTAAGGGTTGTTCAGCAGCATACACATCCTCACTGCCCCAGCCTCCTGCACATGTTGGTATATGTTGCCTGCTGCAGCCTGTGTCATTTGCTTGGACTGTGTTGTGAAATGTCCCTGCAGGTATACACCGGTGGTGTAGAGTGCGAACGAAACCTGTGTGTATGCTGCTTGCTTGCATTAACGTACTGTTCATGTGCGAGCTGGCCATGTCATCTGCTGATTGTGCTGATCAACACCTGCTTGTGCAGCCTGTACACCCTGACTACCCCACCACTGCTGCCATCCCTCCCAATGTCACCAGGCAGGTATAGACACACCCCTAGCTTAGGTGTGCTAAGGCAGGAGCACTCCCGAGGCACAGTTCTGCAATGTACGTACAGTATGCCTGACCCCCCTCCCATGCTGTCAACTATATTCCAGACCTGCACCCAGCTGACTACACACATACACTCCAGGGACCAGCAGCACACCCTGGTGATAAATGTGATACACAATAGTTAACCTCATCTGCATAGTATAGTCTTCTAATGAATAGTTATATGACCCATACCGAACCTCCAAATTAATAACCACTGCTCAATGTTGCTCAGCTCCATACACAACTGGCAACAGGTGCCTTACTATCACCATATTCAATGTCTCATGGTCTTCCCAGCAACAAAATAACCGGTGTCTACACGACTACAACCCATGGCCCTGCACACTACAGAGGATGTGCATTACCACCATGCCATGGCAGATATACATAGATCCCAGTTTATCATGTACAGATCATCCGGCACAAGCATTCAATGTTCACATCTATATCCACCTCTACATCTACATATATTTTATATCACAACAGCGGACCACATGACAGCAATGCATTAGACAGGAATGAAAAGTAAACTACATGTACCACCTGCATTATGTAGTGTTGTTACTATCAAGGCACGTGTGTTATGTTGCGTCACACGGGTCAGACCGTATCAAGGGTAAGAGTAGGGCTGCTGACAGTTACTCACCAGACCTATTGGTGAATGTATGTGTTGACAACCCAGTGTCTTGGCAGAATATGCGGGCTGTGGACACTATATAGGTCAGCAACAAAACATACTGAACACATTCTGTAGCTAGCCACCCACAGATACCAACACATACGGTATAACTGCCAAACACACACACCTGCCATGCCTTGGAATCGAGCACCTACCTGTCTAGTCTTCCACACTACAGCATTATGCAGTAACAGAACGCGCTACTGAGTTCTGGCATCACCACACTCCCACAGGCATACATCTAGGTGGATGACATCATCCGCAAAGGCAAAGACGCTGATAGGGAATGTATGGGGAGTGAGCCATCTAAAAGCATTACTCTATCCCCTGGCAGCTGGAAACACACACACACACTTAGCAGGGCTGGGAGTCGAACATACACTTAATTATCTTATCACACTACAGCATTACACAGTTACAGAACGTGCTCTGGAGATTACTGGAACATAGCACTCCCAGAAGCATACTTCTAGGTGGATGACATCATCCGCAAAGGCAAAGATGCCGATAGGGAATGTATGTGGAGTTAGCCATCTAAAAGCATTACTCTGTCCCCTGGCAGCTGGAAACACACACACACACTTGGCAGGGCTGGGAGTCAAACATACACCTAACTACCTTATCACACGACAGCATTATGCAGTTACAGGGCGCGCTATCGAGATTACTGGTACACAGCATTCCCAGAGTCATACTTCTAGGTGGATGACATCATCCGCAAAGGCAAAGACACCGATAGGGAATGTATGTGGAGTGAGCCATCTAAAAGCATTACTCTGTCCCCTGGCAGCTGGAAACACACACACACACACACACACACACACACACACACACACACACACACTTGGCAGGGCTGGGAGTTGAAAATACACCTAACTATCATATCACACAACAGCATTACGCAGTTACAAAATGTGCTATCAAAATTACTGGAACACAGCACTCCCAGAGGCATACTTCTAGGTGGATGACATCATCCACAAAGGCAAAGACGCCGATAGGGAATGTATAGAGAGTGAGCAGTCTAAAAGCATATTACTGTCCCAAGGTAGACGTAGACAAACACATGGCAGTGGTGTGAGCGGGACAACTGCCTATCTATGGAGCACTATTACAACACTACATAGATACGAGATGCGCCACAGACAGTACACCCTTCAAGACAGTCAACCAGTGCATTCAATGTAGGCATCCATCCTGATGTGGAGTATGGACATCTGTTGCCTGGATGATCACCATCGCTATACAGGATGTCAATGGCCATGCCCATACACAGAGGCACATCACGACACAAGGTGTCACTGGGCATGCTCACACACTTAGTATCACACGTCCGTTTGGAATGTACTGTGTGTCCATCTACACAACGGCATACTGGGCATGCTCACGCACTTAGCAGTTGCAAAGGGCTGTCTTGCATGCACACGGATTCTAAACACGGAAGGGCACAGTTTGGAATGTACTGTGTGCCCATCTACACAATGGTGTACCAGGCATTCTCACACACTTAGCAGTTGCAAAGGGCTGTCTTGCATGCATATGGATTCTAAACATGGAAGGGCACAGTTTGGAATGTACTGTATGCCCATCTACACAATGGCATACTGGGCATGCTCACACACTTAGCAGTAGCAAAGGGCTGTCTTGCATGCACATGGATTCTAAACATGGAAGGACACAGTATGGTGTTACTATCCCCACGTACATGAAGGCCACTCACATGTACTGACCAGTACACACTCAAGAGCCATCACCGATGGCTCAAGTGCAGATCACAGAGGTAAATGCCACATTCTACTATGTAGCCCTCAGACATCACCATGTTGTTGGACCAGCAACACACATCCATACATTACCACAACGCCGTGTGACTCATGACCAGTGTACTGTACATAGGTCTACAGCAACCGTGCAGACTACACATGTACTGACAGGGTTCCATCATGTGTTCTGCAATGCAATGATACCACTGTACATAACCAGGTTGGCTCTACACATAACAGGGGCCCTGTGTGTTACACAGCTGTAATAGATGACTGTCGCTGTACACCAAAGAACACACATGTTTGGATATGACATACATGTAATCGCAGTGGATATGTGCATGGACCACACACACACACACACACACACACACACACACACACACACACACACACACACACACACACACACACACACACACAAACACAGCACATATGTACATAGCATAGCTTTTGCTGTCCTCTGTGCAGACAAGTGGCTACAGCAATCACACGCATGCACATGGAAGGTAGGTCCATGGCTGTTGAATGCTAACAGTACATGAGGTAGCAATGTTGACTGAGTAAAAATTCCCTCTGTACTAGTTACCCATGACACCCATCATATCATACAACAGTCCATGTGTTATGTATGTCATCACACATGTCCACCAATTGCAATGCATACAAACATGGCTACATGACAGGCATGTAATACCAACACACATGTACATGTAGTGTTGTGCATGCAGCTACCATGCATGTGCAGTAGCTGATGTATGTAATTCATCTGTGCCTAACTACAGCATGCAGTTGCATTGCAGCCCCATCATTGACACCTGTATATGGTGAAATACTGACAGTACAGTAGGATGTACATCAGGTATGGATGGATGTGTATACATAAAGTGGTGATCCACCTTTGCAGTTGGATGTTTTCCGGGGACGGCTCACAGGTGTGTCACACGCCATCCTACCATCACATGTGCAAACAGTACGCTATGTTACTGTTACTTGATGGTGAGGACATAAAACCTACACAGCGGTCAGGTGTTACTGACTGTAAGTCACTTGACACCTGTAACACTTACATTCTCCCATGTGCATATAGCAGCACAATTGCCGGAGGTAGCGTTGGTACACATAATGCAGCCAATACTGCTACATGTCTGTCAGATGTATCATCATATAGCAGGTGTATCATTCACAGTACTGCCATGTGTGTTTGTTTGTGTGACCATATATGCCACATATGGTGGGGAATACATCCCAATTGTTACACACCCCTGTACACTGTTGTAGAGATCTGTACATACTGCAGTGTGGAAAGCATGACGTAGGCAGGGGTAGTGTGTGTATCACACACATGTCAGCTATCCATATGTGAATGATATTTGTGGACTCCACAGTGTGTGTGTGTGTGTGTGTGTGTGTGTGTGTGTGTGTGTGTGTGTGTGTGTGTGTGTGTGTGTGTGTGTGTGTGTGTGTGTGTGTATGTATGGCTGTCTGGTGCATGGGGTGAGGGTGTATGCTACCATACAGAACTGACAGGATCCCTAGCCCCTCATGGTGATGCAGTCTACTACCCTGTTGAGGCCATTGGTCTCAGCCTTACTGGCTACCTGTACATGTTCATTCTCTGTGTCGCGTCGTGTGGGTGCACAGTACTGTGAAGGTGATTACCACATAGGTAGGGGTCCTCACCTCAACACTATGGAGTGTGCATTATAGTGTTGTTGACCCCGTGAGTGTGGGCATGTTCCTGTAATGTGACAGGGTATTACTGCTATGCAGTGAGGCCTCATGCTATCAAGTGGCCTCTAATGTTATCATCGGCCGGACTGCTGTGTACACCCCCCACACCATGTCAACATACCTGTGATGTGACCTGATATGGATGTCACGTCTTTAGCCACTGTAGCCTATTAAACAGCCCACATGCTTCTGGATCAGTAGATGTGTGGACATCTGTGGTATGTTAGCGTTTCCAAAAGTCACGTTGAGGCTACATATAGCATGCTGATATTGCCATACATGCCTGTGAGTACTCCACATTTACACATGGGAAACTGCAAACACTGCTACTTGTTGGCACATGCAAGTAGACCATAAGGAGGGAACCAGGGCATCATTACCAACATGCTGTTACTGTTGTTACCAAGACACATACTGTGAACATATAACAATGCATGATAAACCTGTAATACATGGTATGTCTGGTGTGTATCAACAGTACACAATTAATGTAATATACACTTCTCTCACTATTCTGTTCACCCTGTGCATCAGACCATTTGAGCATGTCCCTGAACTGATGGTGTGGATGATAGGGATATGGCACAGGCTTCATCATATGCACAGGGTGATAATGTTTGCCAGGGGCATAGGTTGCACCAGTGGATGACATTATGTGTGTGGGTAAGGGCCGGTGATCTGATTGGACATGAGTTGTTGTTATGCATGTGGGTGTTGTGGTGCCCTACAGATGTTTTTGCGGTGTGCATGTATGTGTGCACACAGTTCTGCCTTTTGTGAGGCCTACACAGGGGTATTATTGACAGCTCCAGATTGTACAGACCAGGATGTATAGCTCACTGTGTCCGGCCACGGCCACATGACCTGTGCCTGCCAAGGGTTGCACGGGCACTACCAGGCAGAGGTACAGATTGGCTTATGTCTGATGACACATGTCCACTGGAACCGTGTCCCCACTGGGAACATCCAGGGCCACATCCACATGTCCTGCTGTGTCCTGGTGTAGACAGCGCAGCACCAGCTGCACTGCTAATGCTACCGGCACTATGGGAGCGGGCATGTGAGGTGGCACGCTCACGTTGACCTGCACAAGGTGGTGTAGCTGGCCTACATCCACATGGCCTACACCTCACTCCTACCAGATGTTCCAGCACAGACAGCTCACACTCGCAGATTGCCAAGCCATGGTCAAGGATTCCGAACATGTCACCCAATCGCCTGTCCAGAACATCAGCAATCTGCTGTTGAGCATTTGCCAATGCCTGGATGTTGTTGTTTACAGTATGGATAGCAGCCCTCTGCAGCCTCTGCCCTTCTCTGCTCTGCCATTCAGCATCTGCCTGTGTCGCCACTACAGTCTGGAACATGCATCGGGTGACATCAGCTGCTGCGCTCTGTCCTGCTGGTACATGTCTGCCAGAGGTCCTCCTAAAAGCAGCACTGGCCACATGCCTGTATCTTCAGTCATTACATTGACACCATGGTGTGGAGACACACCTTCTGTAGCCACCACACATTCCTGTTCCACGCTAACAGATGCTGACTGTCCTTCCTCTATGGCCACTGGTGATGGGGTATGTGTTGGCAGCAGAACTGTGTGCGGGAAAGAGGGGGACATAGCTGGGATGGCAACCATTGGCACAGATTCAGCCCCTGACAACCCTGCCTGTACCTCATGCATATGTTCATCACTGCTAGTATCTGTGGGGACACTAACATCAGATGGACCGCAGGAGGGTAATGCACCTACATCACCTGTGAATGCAAAGAAAGACCCTACATTACAATAGACACACACATACACACACACGCACACACATGCACACACACGCACACACACACACACACACACACACACACACACACACACACACAGACAGACAGACACACACACACACACACACACACAGAAACACACACACAGACAGACAGACACACACACACACACACACATAGACACACACACACACACACACACACACACACACACACACACACACACACACACACAGACACACCATGCATGTGATTTCACAGATGGCATGCAGCATGCATGTGATACAGGAGACGGCATGCAGCTCAGACATTAATAGTGTTAGCATACCTCCCTGGGTTGCACACAACAGCAAACAGGTGTCATATCAGTAGCCATGCAGTTCACACAATCATGGTAGTAAGCATGCATCCCTGTGATACACCATGTGGACCTGCACAGGTTAACAGTACACATGGCTGAAGTGACCTTGACATGTAATCAGCTGATGTGTGCATTAACATGCATGCATGTCTGACACAATGGTGTCCTGACACATGTACAGTGTTATAATGGGTATCACATTGCAGTGTTGTCTGTAAGCCCTACAGATAGAATGCATGTTTAGCAAATGTGCATGATCATGGAAGGATAGTGTGAGGTGTCTACATTGATATACAGTGTGAAGTACAGACACTGTGCCATTGCATGGCATCATGAGGCATCTATATTGCTATACAGTGCATAATATGCACACATTGCATAGCCATAACTGCATGCATACCCATGACATAACTGTGGATTGTGACCCATGTTGCTGAGATGTATACACACCAAACCATGCTGTGTCATGTGACAGGTCACTAGAAAACCTACGGATGACAACCCTGCACAACTACTACAGAGTCTTAGCTGCCTGGCAACCATGTCCACACATGGCAGACTTGTCAATTCATCATGTCCCACATGACATTGATGTACCACACACACGAGGTGCACATCTAACAGTGATGTCCTACAGCAGCAAGGGAGATGTACGTTATCTGTGGCCTGATGTGGTGTCAATGTCTGTGGAAGCTGTACAGGTGACTACTGTCATGCTACGACACAGTCATGATGTTCAACACATCTTATATGGTCGATTTAAGTGACACCTCCACTAGCTGTGCACAGGCTTTTAGGATGTCCAGTATACCACATCAACTGTATAATCAGTCAACTAAGGCTATACTTGGACCATGTGTGGACAATGTGCAACAGGGTGTATACACATCACATCTACTGTATGGCTACATGTCTCTGGCCATCCTCCATGGCCATGTGTGAGCATGTGTTGGCCAAATGTTTGTGATGGCCATCTATCCCACATGCCTGTGTTGTCCCATATGACATACACCCATAGATGTCAGACATGTCACCATCCACAGGGCTATGCAGTCAACAGGTTGTATGTTTAGTATGTGGGGTATGTGTTATGGGATAGTGTGACAGTATATTGCAGCCAGAACACTACATGTCTGGGACATGTCAGATGGCACATCACAATGTGTGCACCCATTGCAGGGGCATATAACACAATGGTGACTCCTGTGAGCTGCCCATATCCCAGCTCACTGTGTGGTACTGTTTGCGTACCACACATGTGTTGTTCCAATGTATAGTACATATGCCTTCATTGTACAACACCTCCACCATTGTATGCACAGCTGTCCACACATTTAGCAATGACAGATACTGTGGTTACATGTCGGTGTATCATTTTCGTTTGTTTATTGCACATGGGTAGCCAGTGTGAATGATGGGAGATGCGACCTGTATATTGTGACTGGACCAAACATCAAGTGTACAAGTGTTAACTGGCCACATGGTGAATAGATCTATGCTTTAACATGCCTGATACTGATGATAGTCTCACCTGCAGCGGACTGATGTTTGTGCTGCATGCCAGAGGTACCTGTATAGGAGTGACACAGCAGTTTGAACATTATCCATGACAGTATGACAGCCACAGGGTGCACTGTGCATGTTAACACATTTGCCTGTACAATAGCATATAGTATGCACATGTATGCATACACAGGGTAGCATACTGTAGTATGCAGCATGCATGTAAACATACCTTGCATATGATGTTACATTACGTAATGTACAGTGACACATGCAAATAAATGGGATATAATAGTCATATGTGCAGTACTGACTTACCAGGCAACTCCAGGCTCATTGGTTGGGAGATACCCACCTCCACGATGGCAGCTAGTGTTTGTGGATGTTGCTCTGAGGGTGTCCCCAGGCTGGCCAGTAGCTCCTCGGTGGGTGTGAGTGGGGGCTGGCTTGGTGGCCCACCACCTCCTCCACCTTGTTCCCTGGCGATTGCAGTGGCACACTATTTCACATGTTGTATCAAGTCCGTGCAGTGTCTGCGCACCTGCTAGTAGGTGCGGTTATGGCCACTCACATCATTAACCCTCCTGTGAAGGTCCTGCCATAGGTCATCACACTGCAGAGCATGCTGTGGCACATGGCTGAACAACACCTCATAGTTCTCATGGAGGTACGGGATGAGAACATCATCCTCCTGGTGGTTGTATGCTGGCAGGTGTGAACGAGGCATTATCTGTAAGATATAATGATGGTGAAAGGTCACAGTATCACAGAGATGTACAGAGATACCGCTGCACATACATTTGTATTAATTCTAGTACATCTGCACAGCTATCTTTGCAAATCATCATGACACTGACACGACTGATATGTTTGTGTCACATACATGTAACACCCATTATGCATTGGGTATCATCACCATATATGTGTGTCACCTCATTACATTGTTCATACTCCATGTGAATGCTGTCTTGATGTGGGCATGTCTGTTTGCCTGCACTGGTGTTCTTACCTATCAGCACATGCCTGGATGTGTCCACAGTAATGCTGTTGACCTTGATGCTGTGTATATGTCACATATCAACACATACACTGCCTTAATGGACTTGAGCAGTGACAATGCACACATATGCATGGAAGCCTTTACATGCATGTGTTTTGCCATATACATCGACACGGCACTGTACAGCAGTTCAACATCCTGCCACGGATCGCCTGTGTTGCACATGTGATAGACATAGGACGATGGCTAGCCGGACGTCATTCGCAGGGATGGTTATCAACTATAGCATGTATGGGCAAGGTTTTCTAGCTGTATCTGACAGCCACTTTGCACCGCGAGGTGCATCAGTGTCACATTATTGATCCAGACAGTTTATAATACATCTACCATGAGGTCATCACACCATGTATGACAGAGATGACATGTGCAGCTTTGATGGACAGGGTTGCATGGTATGGCAGGAGTATGTAACATGTATGGCACAGGGATCTGTCCAGCATGTGGCAATCCTAGTAGTAGGATGGTGGCTGTCCATGACGTATGTCTTTCAGATCAGCATATGTACATGTAGCATGTCCAGCATCGTAGTGTAGCACATGTCTTTATGCAAGGTAGCCAGCATGCTGCATAGTGGAGGTGAGGATTGTGAAGGCTGGTATCACCCATCCACGCATGGCCAATACCCCTTAAAGGTGATATGTGATCCAATATTGGTCACCTGAGTGCTGAGTATGCCTGTTCAATGATCTCCATGCTCATGGATGGCACCCTGTCATGACATGTGTGCCTCGTATGACTACCTAGTAGGCCTGGAGACGGCACCAACTCAGGGAGGTGAACTGCATAGTGCCATCCCTTACACAGTGTCCATAATGTTGACCGCTGCCTAGGTGGTAGTTAAAGGGTACAGGGATATTCACCTAGTGGTGACAATGCTAATATCAGCTGTCAGATTGTGCACATATGTCACACACCTCGCCCACAAAGTCCATTCTGTATGTTGTCCACAACACTGAGACAGCTATTGCTCATAGGTCATGGCCATTCACATCCTTACATACACAGATACCTCTCATTTGTCTGTATGGTATGGGCTACAATGAGGGGGGAGTACAACACATTAACCCTGTTTTACTGTAGCTGCCACTGTGTGATATGCACATATCACTCTGATGCCTTTTGTAGTGTTGATTCTGTCAACACGCCACTGGTAGAACACTCCTGTGACATACAAAGGTACATGTAGTAAAACATCCGTATTGTCATCTACATCTGTACTGCTAACATCTACATTGATAAAGGTTCATGGACTTGCAGACCGTACTCAGCAAGGTAATAGTGCAGTGGCTCCAATTATGACTGTCATCACCACTTGTGGGTTGATATTATCCAACACCCTATCTGTATTGCATTTTCATGCTCAGCATTTGTTCAGAACTTGTGAGCACTTCATGAGCAAATAATTAATATAACACACATTCCAAACCATTTCTCACAAGTACACTGTCTGTCCTTACTTTTCCAGCTTGCTTACAGTACAACAGCTGTTGTACACACGTAACTCACATATCTTGTGAGACATGGCTAAATATACAGGCATGTCCAACTGTCACGTACCAGTGCTATTGCATGTCTATATGATGAATATGGCGTACATGTGGCAATAGAGCAATTGTCTCATGTACACAGTCAATGCTCACCTCCCAACATATGACACTACAGCCTGTGGGAGATGCACATATGTAGCCATGCTGGGGGTAATGCTCTCACCAACCCAAACTGAACTAGACAGTCATGTGGGGATGTGTAACATTTGCAACACACCCCACTCATCACATAGTCTCACAAGATCTCCACCACCACAGGCCACACATAGTATGAGTACAACTTTTGCAGAACCTCTCCATACTTTGTGTAGGCAACAAAGGCAGCCCGCATCACCAAACACAATGACAATAACTTATAGCCCACAGACTCATGTGTGCCCATCACATACAGCCAATAGGGTGTTATAACATACACAACACACCAGTCATAGGTAACTCTGCAGGCGGTCACACTGATGTCCCACTCAGCAGGCTACGCAAGGCGATAGTCATTACATCTAGCTGTTGGGTAACTGGTTCTGCAACATAACCTATGCACCCATGCCGCACCTCACCAGGTACAATTTGACTGTCATTCTCCATGTTAGTGTGACTGCCCTGAGATGCATCTTCACAGACTACATGTGCAGAGACAAGCAATAGCTCTCCAGTCTTGTAGCCCTGAAGGTATCGGCCAAGCCCTGGGGAGCATTCTGCATTCATCCAGACTTGATACCACTGTACAATGACTGACTGTTTCACTTCAACAATTGCCTATGCTTCTGCTGTCATTCCACAGGCATCCGGTATCTGTCCACTTTGACTGACATGGTCAACAAAACATGATGCTTTGGCACAGATGACCTGCACCTGTCAGCCCTGAGAGTACAGATAACATGTAAGGCTCTTGCTGCTCCTATACTGCCTGTCTTGCACAGTTTCCAATAACATTCACCACCAAAATGGGAACAAGCAAGTAAAACATGGCGTCATGTGACTTGATGCTTGACATCTTCATCTCTGACGCACGCAGGCAAGGCACTCCTTATAATGGACCACTTCAATATCTCTGCAGTGACTGGGACCTGCCTCTAGGCTCCACAGAGCACACTTGCACTGACAGATTATACGCAGACCACACCTTTCAGTCATGTAACCTGGACCGGAACACCCACAGCTGAAGTGTGTCCATATTCCACTATGTTGTACACACCTCCTGGCTAGTTACTTAGCACAATCCATCAAAGGTGATCCATGCGCAACTCACTGTGGCCAGAACTGCTATACACATTGTAACATGCTACGGATTCAACAACATACCCCATGGTTACCGGCCATCATTTCTTGGTGTACTGGCAGTAGGGTTCAGACAGGTACTACTGATGTGAGACTGACACTACCCCACACTTAACTGGGATAGCCACTCATGTACCAACACATTAGGCCAACGCTGTCTGGGATTCATAACCTCCACTCGGCTGGATCAACCCATACACACCACCTACAAGACCAACAATATCCTAGACATGGACACTACCAACATGTGACTGGTGTTCCACACCTGGGGTTATCCCCACGTTGGTGGTTTCCGAACATATGCTAATCACCCTTGTTATCCACATCCTGGCACCACACCCTTTACGGCATACACAGTACAAGATTACTACAATGCCTACTACAGCTGTCTTATGACAGCAGTAGTAAATGTCATGACACCCGTGCAGATGGACAATGCACATACAAATGCTGAAACATACCCCAGTGCACTTCATTAGCACTTACACGACTGCATGGATCATGCTATTCCAAATAGAGCCATGATGGTACCCACCAGATAACAGACGCCACTCTGGGGGTCCAGTTCCATGGACATAATGTACAATAAAAGGTGGAGGCTGTTGCAAAGTGGAGTACAATCCCATGGGTGGGGTAGCTCACTGGTCAGCCTCAGTAGGGCTATGGGATCCCTTATCACATACTACAAACCTAGCTATGTAAACATTACTGCGACACATTCCAGGGTGTACCACAAGGCATTATGGAGGTATGTCAGTAGTCAATGGCAATACCCACATCTGCCCAGACATACGACAGTTCCTCAGGAACATTACAGAACCGAGTGATGTTGGCAACATCCTGGCGGATGGGTTCAATGCTAACATTACACCCTCTCACTCCCTACAGGGCCACAATCCATGCAGGAACATTGCGGTGTCCCTGCAGTCACAACTACATAGTTCCAACCTGCACTCTCTAAGGCCTGGAGCACTGACTCCATGTGACCGTCCAACATCCCAGGCTGTGATTTAGACAAACCTCTGAACGACATGTCTCCCCACTTGGCCACCAGATTCAGTAATAGCCTTGTATCAGACATTGTGGCCCCTGAATGGCACACAGCAACAGTTATCACACTCCACACAGGTGGCGCCACAATGAACCAGAGGGACTATTGCCCTATACGCCTGACTGGACTGTTCTGCAAGGCTATGGGGCTCATCATCATGGAAGTCATTCACAGAGACATTGGTGGGCTCCAGTCCTTTGATGCCACCCAGGTTGGAATTGTTAGGGCCAGAACATGGCTCCTACACCTGGTAGACTCCTTTGATACAGTTACCAGGGTAGTTGATGACGGTAAGGGGGTCCACACAGCCTACATTGTCCTCTCATTGGCTTTCAGCACTGTTCTCCATTCTGGTATTGACAACATACACATGCACCTGCACATTGACCCCTACGTCTCAGGATGTTATGCAAGGTGGCTCACGGACAGGACCCACACAATGAGGGTAGCATACCATAGTACCTATTGTATTTCAGTTACACTTGGCATACCACAGTCCTCAGTCATAGGGCCCCTCGTGTTCAGTATATGCTTCCCTGAGGTACAGGCTAGCACAGAGGGACTTTCCCTGACTAGCTTTCCAGACAACTGCATACAAAGCGCCATGATTGATCCACCAGCTGATACAGACTCCCTCCATAAGGGTGTCACTGTGACGGATACCTGATATCAATAATACGGCCTCAAGCTGCATGACACAAGGCGCATGAACATCCCCTTTGCATTACACCACTCACCCACTGACTATCACATAGGTGGTAGTCCCCTACATACATGTCACATTGTACGTGATCATAGTACACACGTATGTAGCACCCACTCCTTTGATAACCATATTGCCAATGTGGCGTGGATATCCTTCTAAGTGGCCACCCTTATCTGTACTGGGTTTGTAGCTGGAACAAAGGCACCCACTGTACCTCTGAACTCCTGACGTATACACACATTCAAGGGTACAATACTCCATTTAGGGTGTACCTTACAGAACCGCTACTGCTTTACATACCACAACATTAACATGCCATGAGAATTATTGAGCTCCGAAGGTTGACTTATGCGGCAGAACTATGAACACCATGACTGTACACATTTGCATACTGCATACTCAGGGGTGACCTCTGCTGAACATACAGGGCCCATGTCCACAACAATATTCATGGATATACTCCACATCAGCGACATAAGCAGAAGTCACTGAGAGCTACATGCTCATGGATATGTGCACAAACGCAATGATGAGTGGGATGTGCTTGAGTGTTACATTCCCAAACCATACACTCACCATGCTTTGGCACATGATTCCTATGTACATCACTCAGGGACACTCAGTAGCACTGTTCATGTGATACCTCACTTGGTGGATGGGAGACACATATGTATGCCAGGGATCACTGCAGTGGCTGTACTGTGCAGAGGTGCAGGTAACACATGGCTCTGCTGTTCACAGACAGGACACTACCCTAGAGAGGAGCTGCTGATGTAAACACTGTAGTTGGGTTTACACATAGACTTGCCAGACAGCATAGTACCCCACTATGAACCTGTGAAGCTATTACATGTCTTTTGTGCATGGTTAATTGAGTAGCTCTTCCAGTTCGATTAGCTATCATGCTGCTACAGTGTCCCGTGACTACAAGCCATATGTATCCTGTTATTGTATATTGTACATGCCAATAGGCGATACCTTTGGTTTGCATGATATGACTGTTATGCTGTGTAGAATATCTGACATATCTACCTACAATACTGTACATTACACATATTTTACATATTATCCCATAATGCAAAGCATACTTGCACAGTAGGACCACCTTAGGCATGTCATTGTCATTATATGCCCATACACATGCCTACTGTGACAGTATATCAACATATACTATCCCCTGCTATGGCACGTACTTGTTGGACATACCCTACCACTGACGGTGGGTGGTATGGAATTGTTCTGTTTAAAGCCCTCATGTAGCATCCCTTGTGGTGTTTGTGATGTTTACCTTATGGCCCACTGCAGAACACACAATTTCTACAAGCGTTACTATGCTCAGCAAGACATCAGTACATAATACCTTTTCCCACTTTATGCATTGTGGACACTTTTAATTAATACAAAACAGGCTATACATACACTAACATACTGTGTGTAATACATACCTTGTTAACTTTCTGAACTTTCGTAACTATCTCTCTTACACTGTTTAAACAGTTCTATGGTATGAGCGTACGGTTTGAATGTCTGGCAAGTCATCCTTATATACGTCGATACCTGTAACATGTGATTTCCTGCTGCCAATTGGTGTTCCTGAGTAAATTATTACATGCACATCAGCTGTGCAGCTACTCCATTCGCCAATTACGTGGCAACAGTGGGGTATAATTGCATTCTCCACTTGGGCGATGCCCATTTGCCCTACCTTCGGGGACACAACCTGTATGTGTTTTGTTGTGTGGAATTGCAACTGCTATTTGTAGAGACATGGATATTTTGGATTCATGTCCCCCGTGGATTGTGTGCGACGGCTAGAGTATGTGGTTCTACATGTGAGTGTACCTGTCATCTCAACCATCTGATAAGGGACTGTTGCAAACAAAACCTGTAACATCGCCATCTGTTCCATTATACAACGGCTACGATTTCACATGGCGCCTTTAAAAATGTGTCTCTCACAAGGTATGTTAACGCTTCTGCAGATGTAATTGAGTGAGTGGATGTTTGTGATGTTATTACAGTCTGTATTGCTATTGTTTTGTGTGTGAGAGATTTAGGTGGGTGAACATAGCATATACAGGTTTGTGTGGCTTGCATTTCTACATATTCCATATATGTGTGTGGGCTCCTTCCCTAATTAAAGACCTATCAGTTAGTAGACTTTTGTTACGGGCATATACATTGGGCCATTGTTAATTGGTTTCTATATAGTATGCAGGTGAGGTTGATACTTCCATACCTCCAGAAATACAGCGATGTGTAAAGGAATGTTACTAAATGACAGCTGTCCCATGTATTTCTGTCCCAGATATTTGCACTCATTGCAGTTGTGTTGGTAACTGAACCTCTTTAGCATGGGTTGCCACCTTTTCAAATATCCATAGTGGGACATTTGCGGGACACACATTGGTGTTTACAGGCAGACACATACCCATGGTCAGTACACAGGATAGCACATACTTTTATCCTGAATATATACTTATTCTTGTAGGACTTTGGCTACTTATCATGTTTCATGTAACATTTATGTTTCTTACATACAGACATAACTATTTAATGCAACTATTACATAATATATGGGACATAATTATGTCCTACAATCTCAGACATTTGCCCCTTTTAATGTTTTATTTTAGGACACAACTGCCCAGGGAGGGGCTGTCCCTCCTAATGTGGGACAGGTGGTAACCGTATGCATACGGGTAGCTATAACCACACCTAACGTAATGATCTACCTCCGAGTTAGCACTAACAGACACACGATGCAGACACACACACACACACACACACACACACACACACACACACACACACACACACACACACACACACACACACACACACACATTACAGTCACATGGAAATGCACACAGCACCCTCAACACACACATACACAGACTACGGCAATCACAAACACAGTTGAACACAGTACCTACGTGGACCGCAACACCGGCAGCGGTAAGTAAATGTCCCTTAATATCGTGATAATATTACTCTCAGTTCTAGTGTTCGATTACTGTGTTCTTTCGGTCTTTCAGCCTCATGGTTACGCGTGTCGGTATGTGACACATTCCATAGTTGGCAGTATTCTATTTATTTGTACCTCCACGGTTGTGTACATGTCGTTTATCTATGTATATATTTGCAGATATCGGTGAATCCGTATATATCAACATATATCTCTCTATCACCCTTTCTATCTGTATTGTGTATATATATATATATATATATATATATATATATATATATATATATCTCTGACAGAGAGAGTGACATGAAAATACAATTTTCATTGTGTACATGTTGGTGTATACTGTTTCCTGGACTCTGCATGTTTGTGTTTGGACCTGTCACATTACACACCTGCTGTAGGTACATCTTGGTTAGCTTAGTGTTAGGTGATTGTGTACATGATTGCGTGTTCTACTCCTGACAATGGTCGTTTTACCCTTCAGAGCAGGCACTATTAGTACAGGGGTGATTAATGCTGGTTTCACCTGTTCTGGACATCATTGACCGTGATCTGCATGATATTCAGTGAAGCTTAGCCCTGTTTCACGCATATCTGTATAGTCATATTCAAATGACATTTACCAGCACTGGGCAACGCATATTCCCACTAATGTGTGCTAAACATGATCTGATGACCTGCATCCAACATGCATTATTTGTGCCTTCGGGATTACGTTACATCTCTTGCAGGACGTGGGACCGGGAACATGCACTACGGTCACTGCATTTACCACTTGGGCATCTGGGATTTGTACATGTGTTATGGCGTTTTGTATGTGGACTATACTATGGCTGTTACTCCATACTGCAATCAAATGGGTAACTCAGTTTACATATGGATGAGTCCTATTAATGGTATGTCCATGTGATGTTTAATGGATGTGCTCCAGCATTGGGTATGCATATCACAGTGAGCCACACACTATAATGTGCTACACCTTCACACGACCGTAGGTGGAGCATGCTGGGGTGACAGATACCTGTCATGGGTACACCCCATGCCTTGACATGACATCCATGATTACATTATGTGGAGCCCCTCATTAACACACCAGGGAATCCATGCAAAGTGTGTGGGGAACAGTGATTACACACATGGATCCCGCAATTGCCTCTGCTCTACTGAGTGACAGTTGGCTACTCAATGTTGTGGTGACAGCAGACAGTGTTTGCCTCGATTGATGTATGGCCTCTGACAATCAGCTGTGTACCTACTGGTGTACCTAGGAACCTATACACACAGTACCAACATATGCTGATAGGTGTGTGTACTGTTCAGGTGTTGACATTCCTTGTTTCAATAGCTATTGTGTGTACAATGGTTGAGGGCTGCCTATATAGGATTCACACAGTAGCCCACCTATACATTACAATTTACAGGTGGTCGTGTGTGCCATCCATTTTACTGTGTGTGCAGGTGGAGAGGTGTGTCAGTCCGTAGGGGCCTACACTGTCAGTGTGTGTGCTATACGTTCCCTCTTTGCCAAGGCATAGGCATATTGGGCACACCTCCATCTGCCTACTGGGGCTGGCACAGGGTGTTCATGATCTGAATCCCTCTGTGCCTGTGATGGCCTTGGCAATTGCGGTGGGCTGTGAGGGCCTTCACCATTTTGTCCCTACTGCAGCTGTTTCCGCAGGATCATATTATCTAGCATGGCACATACTATGAAAATGTGGGCACACGTGCCTGGAGAGTACTGCAAGGCTCCACCAGATATGTCCAAGCAACGGAACCATGATTTTAGCATCCTGAACACACGCTCTATGATGATTCTGGTTTGTGCATGTGCCTCATTATGGCGTTCTTGCATGGGTGTGTGTGTGCATTTCTGATGGGAGTCATCATCCACGGCTCCAGTGCATAGCCAGCATCCCCCACAAGGTGGCCATGTGGGATGTTCCCCCTGACAAATACCTGATACAACTGTGAGGCATGCCAGATATGGGAGTCATGGTAGCTTCCAGGGCTGCCAGCACACACATCCATGATAATGCCCTGGGTATTGCACATGACCTGGCAGTTGATGGAGGGGTATCCCTTGCTGTTTATGTAGTGCCTACCATGCTCACCGGGTGGTGACTTGATATGTATTTGCGTGCAGTCTATCACACCCAGTACCTCCGGGTAGTGTGCTACATGGTGGAAGTGACGCATATTGCTGGCCAATTCCTCCTGAGTTCAGGGGAAGTATATATGCTCATTGGCATGTGGTAACATGGCATCCAGGAACTGGTGTAGTACCCTGGATGCTGATGCCTGTGAGATTCCCATTATATCTCCAGTTGGCCTTTGAAAGGTACCTGTGGCTAGTATTCACAAGCTTACACATACCCTCATGTCCACTGGGATGGGTTCCTCTCTGTTGTTTCTGGATCTCAGGCGTGGCCGGCACAGCTCAACTATTTGCTGTAAGATGTCCCTGTCCACCCTGTAACACTCTACTATCTCCAGATCATGTAGCCCCTGGTAGGTTACCCTTGGTCTGAACACTCTTCTCCTCCTGCGGGGCCTGCAGTGGTTGTCAGCATCATCCTCCTCAACACCATCAGTCTCTAACACATGGTGATGAATCACAGCTATGGCAGCTCCCAACATGTACAATGTAAAAGTTCCCCGTATGTTTACACCTATGGTGCAGTGTTTGGGAATACACAGGTGTGTGTGGGGTGCTTTCACACTTTATGCTATTGTGCTGTGAACACCGATGATGTCATAGGGTGTGTATGTACGATCGTAGCTACAGGGTATCTTATGTGTTTTACGACAGGAACTACTATTGTGGTGCCTTTGGTGTTGAATTACATTTGGCTGCCGTGGATTACCTCTTGCGCTTCCCTTTACATTTCTTCACATTTCACCTACCATTTTCTGGCATGCATCCAGCAGCTTGCTTTCATTTGTACTTTCCTAGACCTGGCTTATCTTGTGTAATGTGTTCTATTGCCAGTCTACTGCAGGTTTGCTTTGCTCTGCTATGACAGTTCTCTTTTCTTTGCAATCCAACACCTCCCCTATCCTGTTTTGCAGGTTTCTGCGAGCAGACTTGTCAGCTACCATCGATTGTCCACTGTGAGTTAATAGGTGTTAATTGTTCAGTTGTACTCCAATTACCCTACTGCAGCATTCCCTTATTTTCTTCCCCTGACCTTCCTGTTTGTGCTATGGTGCATGGTGCATGCATCCACTTACTGGGTTTCGGGCATGTTTTCATCCCCGTACACATGCGCTTTTGGCCACCATATGTGCTCTCAGCTAAACGATGTGATACCTACCTCCTCACCCCTGTCCTACAGCTTTTCTTAGCAACGGCCAGGCCAGATTTGCATTGCTCCAATGTGCTTATAGTTATGGTGGAACACCCCACTGCTGATGTCATGTATACCACTGAGCCACTCCTCGGTGTTGTAGCGCTGCGCCGTATGGTACATCCTTAATCCGGCAGGACGTTTGCGATTCACTATTACCTGCCTCATTTGCATGGCATTGACTACTAACTCATAGTTACCATGCCGAACACTGTCACAGACCCTTAGCAACCTTTGCAGCTTGGTTGTGGTGTACCATGCATACCATTGAGTATTATGGTGAAATCCTGATTTGTATTACATTGCAATTTTATGACATTTGTATATATTTTCTTAGTGATCCCATTTGTGCACACATGCCCTGCAGTTGTACTTTGCGTTACTGTGGACATGACATTAAATGTTGTTTTTTAGGTGTTATGCATCTTTTCTTATGCCATTGGCTGTATATTTAGCCATTGGCATATGTTAACTTTGTAATACATGAGTTTGGTCCGCTTTCATAGCTCCGATGTTCTGTTTGGAAAAATGTAAACCGTGTTTTTTTGTTTACATTTCTGTGGGCTTACGCTACACCTGCACCACTTCATGAATCACTATGTACCTTCATTTGCATGGTGCAGCACTGCACATGGGGTGATTAGCATACCTAAGCCAAGGGCTACGCAGATCTGGCGTACGCCGGTAGTGCACATGGAATTGGATCGTACCTGAATCACTCGGCGGCAATATTTGGCGTTATACCGCCTACACTATGCCTGTGCCTGGCGCAAGCTTCATGAATCCCAGGGATGGCTTTGTAACTCATAACTCATTGTCAACCCTAAAACAGTGCTACTGCATTTCCCCCTAAATCCCTCTCATGTAAAAAGCAAAGTTTAAAGTCCTCTTTCTTGATAATACAACCTTTGAAGTCACTTCTTATAGCAAATTATTAGGCAAGATTGTGAATGGTAATCTTAATTTCAACCTGCATATACAAAATTGCATAAGAAAAACTCATCAAAAGCTAGGTATGCTTTATAGAGCCAAAACTTTCTCTCCAATGCAACTAAAACTCCACTTGCCAGTACATATATCCTGCCCACACTTCTTTGTGGTGCTCCCATCCTTACTAGCCTCCAGGTTTCACAAATATCAAAACTTGAAGAATGCTATAATAAAGTTACTAAATTTGCAGCAAATACCCCTTTTATAACCCAACACTGTATAGAAATGAAAACCCTAAGTTGGTTCAAACTTCCCATCAGCTAAGATATACACAGCTTCATTCCACCTAAAAGTTATTTAGAATCGACTTGGCCATATAAACCACCACCATACTATAACAATAAAATTTGTGAGCGAGCTTAATTACCCCACAATTCTGGTTAGAAACCTCAGTACCTTCTAAACTTAAACTGCATTGAGGGCATTGCCCACACTTTACCATTCCCCCATTCTTTTCCCCAATGGTGACCCTTTCCTAAAGAAATTTTAGAGACAAATCATTTTATACACTATGGTGGGAGTTGCCCTGTCTTCTCTACCAGATCTGGTTTAATCATAAATATGTTCCAATTGTGACTGATGATCTCTTAAATATCTAAAATTGTAGATTATTTATATGGCCAAGTTTCAAGTTTGTCAAAGTTTTTACATCGGAAAAACTAAAAAGAAACTTAGGGAAAGGATTTACCAACATCAATATGATATCGAAAAGGGTGATGAGAGAAATACCTTAGAAAAGCACATTAAAAAAATTTCCTACCCATAAATTTTAATTTATAGCTATTGACAACGTTAATTTGGGACCTTTACCTTGAATATAAAGACCTAAGGTGGCAATTGCAATACTGGGACCCCCCCCCATCTCAATAAAACAATTTCTTTAAGTAGTGTGCTAACATTAAAAGCTGAACAAATGTAATTATTTCAGTGATTTAATACATTTTATAAATGATGCTTTTATTAAAAGGATGTATGATTTTTTAAAACAGGATTTATTTACCTTATGATCTGTGTTTTAATTGTTTTATGCTGTTAATGAGGAATTTGATCATGTGATTTTTGTGAATATTTAAGGGCTGTGTTGTTCTATGGTTTTTATCTCTGATGAAGTCAGATAGACCACTGACAAATGCGCTTAGATCAATAAAATTATTTTTGTATTTGAGGGTTTTCCACAATTTCATTGCTTGTTTTGTTACTTCTGGTTTGACTTCCATTCCTGCTTGATGCAGATATGCTTCTACTAGACTAAGCAGGGAAGTCATGTTAGATTTATTCTCCTCATCATGTTTTAAAACTTTTACTACATTTGGATCTTGTGAGGTCAGCAAATATATGTGCAGTCCCATGATTTTAAATCTATAGATGTAATCAGTTTCAAGGAGGCCCATAACTCCTTCAGGACGGGGAATATATAATCTTGGCATGCACTGATTTTTATAAATCATTTGGTGAGCATGAACCATCCTTCTTGTTTTTTTTGTCTAATCTATCCAACACATTTTGGGGCCAGTCAATCACTCCAAAATTGTAAGTTAGGACAGGAAGAGCAAATTGGTTTATAGCTTGCATTTTGTTCCTAGAAGTCAACCCTGTTTTCAGGATTAATTTAAGTATTCTAAAATATTCCTTACTAAGTTTAATTTGCATTTCTTCATGTTTTATTGTTGATATGTCATCAATTCCCAAATATTTATACACCCCCTCTTGGTCAAGTTCTTTTATATCATGCTCTTGTCCCAAACTGATGTTTTCTTGGTGCTGCAGTTTTTCTGCTTTAAAGGTTGCTTTTGTGCATTTATCAAGAACAAATGACATTCTGATATCTGAAAATGTTTTGACTACTTGCGTTGTGCTTTCAGTTCCTCGTCTGATGAGCTATACAGATTTAAATTATCAACAAAGAGAAAATGAGAGGTCTTTACACTTTGTTGTTTTGTAGGATCCAAATTCTAGTCATGGCTAATCTGATCATTAGACAGTTTAATGGGTTAAGGGCAAGACAGAATAGCAGCAGTGATAGGGAGTCACCCTGGAATATCCCTCTTTGAATTTTTATCTCTGGAATAATAATTTGTCCTTTCTCATGGCTTAGTTGCAAAGTGGTTTGCCATTGTTTCATGGTCACTGTAATGTAATTGATTAGTGTAGGGTTTATCTTATACATTTTAAGCACTCTTTTATCCATGAAAGTGGGATACCATCAAATGATTTTTTTGTAGTCAATCCATGCTATACTTAGATTCTTCCCTTTTTTACAGTTCTCCATTATGACTTTATTTAGCAACAGATGATCCTTTGTTCCATATGACTTTCTTTTATTACCTTTTTGTTTTATTGCCATGATTGAATTTTCTTCTAAATGACTATAAACTCTGTAGGCATCAGTTCTGGTGTATAGCTTATATGTCTCCGGAAGGCAAGTTATTGGTTTATAATTTTTAGGACAACCTGCATGTTCACTCTTTAGTAGGAGCATTGTTTTTCCTGTTGTTAACCAGGTTAGTGTCTGTTTAGGGTATGCATATAAATAGTTCTTACTCATGGCTAATTATTTATGCAAAGATGGTAATAGCTTTAGACAAAAGTTAAGTACTGCATCTGGGCCAGCAGTTTTCCATCTAGAGGCTTTTCTTAACTTTATGTCAATCTCTCTGGCAGTAACTTCATCCCATTTCATATCCTTTACCCTTCAACTTATTTTTCTTTCTTTCACTTCTTCTATCCATTTACCATCTTTGTTATGTTCCACATAATCTTCATAGAGATTTCTCCAAAATGTATCTATCTCTTCTTTTTTGGGGTCATCTTTCAATTCCTTTTGCCTTGTTTCCCAATTCTCTATAGAACTTTTTGGGGTCATCAATAAATTGCTTATTTTGTACTTTTTCTTTATATTTATCTGCATATCTTCTAAGTTTTTTCGCTTGTGCTGATATTTTTAGTTTATTATTTGTGATAGTGCATGATAAATCCTGATCCATTATAATACTGCACATTGCTTTTATCACATCTATCTTTCTAAGTATTTTTGTTGATCTGATCCCTCTTCTATACTCTTCCAACAATGACACTTCTTGTCCTAATTGCTTTATAATTTTCTCTCTTCAATACTTCCACGATGGTATTCAATTTCTCCCATTCCTTTGCCTCACTATCCTGTGTTCTTGTGTCAGAACTTTATCACTTATTAATTTACTAACACAGTAATATATCCTGTTTACTTCTATTATATCACATGGATCTCTATGGACAGTCTAATTACTGTGTTAATTTGTTTCATCAAAATTCTAACTTTTTGGGTTTTATTGACCTTCTGCAGTCTATTTTTTCATTGATCCTAATATATCTATGTATCTCTATTAAATCAATCTCTTAGCTCATTTTCTTCTAAACTGATGGCACATTTTTGTTCTCTGTTTCCTGTGGGCATTCTATACAGAGTTCTGTAGCATCTTTCCCTGGCACATTCTCTTCAATTTCATCCTGTGTCACCTGTTTCCGTGTCATATGGGAACTCACTAGCCTATCACTGCTCAACATTGACTGTGTCAGAATTGCCACAGTTTCCTGTTCCTTCCCCTGCTGTCTAGCTTCAAGTGAACATTTATACTGGTTTCCTGTTGAATGCTCCAACATATGTTCATTTGGTAAATGACCAGTTGCTTCCTGTTCTACTGGTTTCTCTTTAATTTGGATGTCCATTGCTCTATACTGCTGTGATGCTTTCTGAGTTAGGTTTTCTATATGGAATCCTTCACTTTGCAGGTACTCCATAACCTCAGTTTCTATTTCTTTAACTACTCCATTACTAATCTTCTTTTCTTCTTTTCCTCTTTGTCTTTTTATTTATTTCGTATCGTAAAGTTTTCCATGTCTGGATTCCGTTCCGTGTATTTCTTTTCAAATATCTTTGGTGCTGCTCTTTTTGTATTGATTAGTTTTGCTTTCTCCTTTGCATAAATATTACACCATATTAATTTTTTTTTCTTTCCCATGTGTATATTTCTTTTTCATATGTCTCCTTACTTTGGGGGTTCATTTCAGCATGCTGTGATGTAACCTGTGCTAGAACTATAACACCGAATCCTTCACTTTGCAGGCATTCCATAACTTCAACTTCTATTTTTAACTTCTACTTTACTAATCTTCTTTTTTACATTCCCACTGTGATATTATTTATTTATTTTATTTTTTTTGTGAAATTTTCCATATTTGGATGCCTTTGACTATTTCTCTTCAAATATCTTTCAGGCTGCTTTTTTTGTATTGATCAATTTGGCTTTGGACTTTGCGTGAATATTGCACCATATCAAATCTCTCTTTCCCATGTCCATATTTCTTTTTTATTCTTTTTTCACACTTCCTCAGATGCTTCTTTTTCCAAACAGATCAAAATTTCTTGGTCTATATAATGTTTTCTACAAACCTGTTGTATTAGTAAACACAGATTTTTATATGAAGCTTCCGACAGCTTTTCTTGTGGAAGTATTTTTCTTTCCTCTAATTTCTCTCTTAATCTTTCTGTTTGTCTTGTGTCTGGAAATTCTGGTCTTTTTGCAAAATAGTAACAATACATAATTTCTTTCTTAGCCTCAATAGTCCACTGTATCATCTTTATGGCTCTTCTTTGGCATACCAGTTTTGTGTTTTTTGTGAACTGCTACTTCCTTCTACAACAGGGGGGATCATATTTTGAGTATTCTACACTGTCATTTTTTCCAGTCCTGGCACCAGTGTGCCTACAGGACTGGGCACTTTTTTATCCTGGATCTTGTGCACCCAGTTATCTTTTTTAATTTTTGAACTATTTCAGTCCATGATATATGCTATATAAAATAGAGTCAATATATTAGTGTCACCTTGGTGAGATTTTGTGAAAAAACAGGGTCCAATTTGTGAAGGTACTCACCAAGACTTGAGGATGAACTCAATTACAGCACTTATACTCTCCTTTGCTTGCTGACTTATCATCTCTCCATTCAGTGTCTCTTGTGTAGCATGGTTGATGATAATATGGACAGCTCTAAATACAGGAGATGTTGTAGTTTCAGCCTGTCTCACCACTATAATCTTCTATGTAGGAGATGTACTTGTGTTGTCCAGTACTTTGCTGAGAGTACCATCACATCATGTTACACCATGTGGATGTTGCCATCACTGATAGCCACAGCTGACTTGATGACATCAAGCATGTACCAACTTGTTATGCTGGACCTCCTCCAGTGGAACCTGTAACAGTATAAAGATAATACACGTGTGATGGTCCTTGAACATATGTGTCACTTTCTCCAGCATAAGGCCCACATACTGCTACATGCCAGTTATTTGCATGATGTATGGACATATACTTACCTTGCAGTTCATGTTGGTGGAGTTACAACCCCAGTATAACTGGAGAACATATATGTGTATAATTTCTCCTGAATAACCCTTTAACAAATGTTTGTCAGTCTAAAAAGATGCATTCCCCACAGTCACTCAGATAGTCATCACCAGCCCATTTCACGCTTCCCTCCTACCACCTGGTATAAGCATGCTATCATCTACATCACATAGCATTGCCAGAAAATCCTCAAACATTATGAGATACTTCTGTGCTGGTATTCTACCTCCTTTGTTGGGACTGTTCCTAAAAATATCCTGTGTCATGGCCTTGACATATTATATGGCATAACTGACACTGAAATGCTCCTGTACTATTGTCCTGTTATGGCTGCTTATAGCAGTGATGCTCTATACCATCATGAATATGGTTACTACATATTTTATTTTGCTAAAATGCACTTTACTGAGCAGTAGTTATACTAATGAATTAGTATGACCATCCCTGACTCACTGCTATAACATGATGCATCATGAGCCACAGGCAACACTACATTGTCCACTAAAGCCTGACCCACGTGTGGAAGGTTACTTGTACAGACACTGTCACTCTCATTACAACACTTTGCTGCCGGATGATGCACATCGTGCAATGTCCAGCAGAGTATGGCTGCACATGAGACTACAATTTTACTCCCTGTTCTGAACTGCAGATTGGATGTGGCCTCTTCTGGTAGCTGGTTAGAGCTTGTCTCCTACCTAGTACAGCTGAGAGATAAAGCTCTTTCTCTTCTTATTTCACAACCCCTCCTGCTCCACCAGTGGGAGAAAGAGGTTTGACAGAGACAGCCAGTATCCTATAATGAGCACTGAGTAAATAATGTTGTGCTACAGTTTCTAACAATTGTCTTTTGCTGTCCATGTCCTCTGTTGACAGAAACAAATTGTAATGATTACCACATATGCTATATCTTATAGAGAGAGCAGAGATTTCATTGTCAGGAAGCTGACCTAAGGACAATTGGCAGGGTATCCAGTTTGTGTGATGTGTGTAGTAAGTAGATAACTATCATTTAAAACTGATAAAAGTGCTATACACATGTAGTATGTTGCACCAGAAAGAGAGTGTAATGCAACATATTAGGAAAACTGCCATACAGCATTTTAACAAGTTGTATTATTGTCTCTTTCTCTTTCTGTTGCATTTGTCTACAGGAACATCTGTGACACAAAATGTGGTGTAGCACTAGCAGCAGCCAAATTTGCCAGCATCAGCTAAGGTACCCACTGCTACGTCACTATTGGTTATCATTTCTTCTTCTCCATAATGGGATGATGGTCATCCCACAGAAGATGACCTATAGCTCTATCTGGTAGCCTTATTGGACCTCTCAGGAGGTGGACAACCCCTGCCCTAGTAGAGGTTCAGAGAGATTCTGCTGTATCAGCTAGTTGCAGGTGGGGTGTCTAGTCAGAACTGAGGTCATCCAGTAACCAGTCACCTGCAAATCAGACTGGAGCACCTCCATGTACATCAAACAGAGCTGTATGCCTATGTGAATCCCACTGTCAGACCACTGTCAGTGGTGTATACCAATAACCACAGCTACAGAGGTGACTGACATCATATTGGGTTTCCCTGGGCTGGTCAGGTAGACCCTCTGTGACCTCTCTCATCTCCCCTATCATGGTGTTTCCCTTTTTATGCTTCATTTCTCCAGCTTTCCTTCAAATCTTGTCCTATAATATCATGACTTATAATACTCTGTTTGTTTGTGTCACTCCAATTCCCCCAATGTTTTTGTGCCCTTATCTCCTCTGTGTATTTTTACATCATGCATCTGTTTGTCTGTCTTTGCTAACATCCTGTGTCCTCCTTCTACATGATACTTTGCCATGCAGCCCTTTTCCAGACACATCCATCCATGCAGCCCTTTCCCGGACATGTCCATCCATGCAGCCCTTTCCCAGACACATCCATCCATGCATCCCTTTCCCAGACACATCCGTCCATGCATCTCTTTCCTGGACATGTCCATCCATGCAGCCCTTTCCCAGACACATCCATCCATGCAGCCCTTTACCAGACACATCCATGGTATGTCAATCCTTAAACAAGGACAATCAGCACTGGGCCACATAATTCTTACCAGTCTGCATGACCTAGCACAGTGCTGTAGGATTACAGATCCTCCTAAATACCCTTTTCTACTTACACTGCATTATATAAAATAACACTTGATCCTATTGCATGCACTTTTCATGATTTATGTAGCTGTCTAAAGGCTGGGACTGCAGGATGGAGTTGGTCTAGCTGATATATTACACTACTGCTCACCACGCTTGTTATCAGTGTTAGAACATGTATAAGCCAGATATCACACACAAGCGAGACAACAGGATTTTGTCTGGTACAGGAAGAGCAGTAAGAGTTTTAGCACAGAATCACATAATATGAAATAATGTTATCTCTTGTTTGATGAGGTTTGGTGTTGTTATGGCCTTCTTCTGCCAAAAACTCATAATGTCTGCTTATTAAGGCATGATATTTGACTACAGAAGACCACATAGTAACGTAGCAGATAGCATTGCCACCTCACAGCAAGAGGTGCTCTAGTTTGATTCTTGGCTGGGGTGCTTTCTTTGTGGAGTCTCACGTTCTGCCTGTTTTTGGGTGGTTTTTCTCTGGGTGCTTTGTTTTCCTTCCACATTTCAATAAAATGCAGTAGGTAGACTGGACACTCTAAATTGGCCATAGGTGTGAGTGTGTGGTGTGGAAGTACAACCACTGCAAAGCTAGTCACCCTGTCATGTAACACTTGGCTCTAGATGATTGTCACAGTTAAAGTGACATCCTGACTCCATGTTCAAGATTGGGAAAAAGGGGTTGTGGATGGATGGCTTTGACCATATAAATATTTTGCAGGCACCTGTGCTATTTTTCTATTAAGTATCTCTTGCACAGCAGGTAAAACAACTTATGTGGTACATCAATTATTTATGTTCTTACAGGTCCATAGGATGTTTCTAATAGCTATTTACAATCATCTCATCAATATGATGGATACTTTTAAATTAGTCCATGTATAGAACAGAGAATTTTGGTGATCTTTGTGGGGTTAGAAATATCAGTACAAGAAACTAGCTTTTACATTTTTGAAAACTGATGTGTTTGACCAACTGGAAGGATGGCTTGCATGCTTTGTAGCATACTGTATGATATATATTTTTTTGAGTTAGTCAATAGACAACTGTACCAAGTTTGAGTGATCAATCCTCACAATGTATTCTGATACAGAATATTTCTAATTTTTATTTCAGCTGGGATTCATTGCTTGTCCCCTATTTCTAACTCTATCTCTGTATATGACAGATAGACAGAAAGAAAGAAAGATATAAAGATGACTCACCACAGGCTTATATAATGTATTTGACAAATTTTGCATGAATTATCACTATACCATTCCAGTTAAAGCAGATTGGTATTGATTAGTGTGAGCTACTTTGATTAAATTAGTCAGTAGAGAAGAATAAAGCTAGTGCCCAAAATATCCCTGGGATCATATTCTTGACTTATTTTATTAAACTGTTGTTCTGAGTTAGCAATATAAGTACATTTTTAGAAGTAGATTAGTCATTTAAGAACATAAAATATCCTTGGATGTGCTAAGCAGATGACACATTGCATTTATAGTATGCACCTTCATAAATTAATAATATTATTGTTATTGACTGCTGAGGCCTGGCAAACTTAATTAGCAAGCTTACTAATACAGAAGGTTAGCAACAGTGTAAAGGAATTCCTTCATGAAGTGTTTGAAATGAATGTGTAAGGAAAATATATATAAAGTGCTGCACTGAAATTATTAATCTGATAATGCTGCACCACTCTACTGGTAAGATAAATGATGCATCAGCTGTAGACTATTTATACCAGAATAACTGACATGCAAAAAATATCAGCACCATTTTCCAGGTCAGTTATAATGCATAGATACACAGTACATTAATTGAAAAAAAAAAAATAAAGCTTTTCAGAAACAGAAATCAAATGTGGATTTTAAGTGATAATAAAGGGATCTAATGAAAATATCATGTATACTACATGTATGATATTTTCCATCTCTCCTTCAAGATATACCTAAACTGGCTTGTCTCAAACTATCACAGAAGACCATGTTATACAAGCAAAGCTAATATTATTGCATCGATGAGACTCAACAATAGCCCTGCATGCATCTTTAATAGCATGAAGCATGCTTTAGCCACACCCCCTAACAACACTGTTCAACCACCGCCTCCATACAAGTTTTGTACCTAGTGAATGAAGAACAGCTGCAGTTATTCCCTTGCATAAGGGAGGACCTTCCAACAACCCAGGCAATTACAGTCCAGTAAGTCTGACCAGTCTCATATACAAAGACATGGGAAGACTTATAATCTAATTAACCAATCAGGACATAGGGAACTTCCAGGTACTGAACCTGTATCAGTTTGGATTCGTCAAGGGCAGGTCATGCTTACTCAACCTGGTGGACTTTTTTGAAAAAGTCACCAAAGCAATGGATGAAGGCAAAACAGTACACACCACATACCTCAGCTCAACCAAAGATTTTGACATAGTCCCCCACTCATGCATAGTAGAAAAGTTGAATAAAATAACTGGGAATAAAACTCTAAGCCATCTGCTAGACTGAAAAATGGTCAGAGATAGGATGCAGGAAATCAACAGAGGAGAAATTACCTCAACAAAGAGACCAGTCACCAGTGGAGTCCCTCAGGGATCTGTGTTGGGACTTCTGTTTTGCATGTACTTCTTTGAAGTAAAAGTCAAAACCAAAGGGCTCTGGCTGATTAATTTTGCATATTAGGAGCAGTCATTGAATCCCTAGATGACTTAGCCATCCTGCAGGAAAGTTTGTTCGAAATAAATACTGGGTGCCAAAATCATGGACTGAAACTAAATGCCAAAAATGCATTTCTGTATCCTTTGTAAAGTCATCTTCCCCATGGAACTATCAGATTAAGAATACATCACAAAGAGTTGACTTGTTTGTACAGGATTTAGCAATTAATGTGGACAGTGACTTAACTTTTGACCAATATGAGTCCATTGTCATAAGAAACTGTTCTGTGTTGTACAGCTTATAAACAACCTGATTGTGTTCAGATCAATGGATGTCATTGTCCCCTTTTACTCAGGCCTCATTTGGCCAGTCATTCAGTATAATGCCTCCTTTGGCATATATCTATCTGGACACATGCAACAATTGGAATGCTCACAGAGATACCACACTAAAAGGATACAAGGCCTAAACAATATGTCCTACATGGAATGACTCAAAGTCTTCTCAGTATATTCAGGATCCTACAGTCTGCTAAGTGATGCCCTGTGTCCAGCATATAAGGCAACCTCTGACCCAATACTGATGGATTTACTACTCATCAGCAAGCCGAATGCCAGCAGAAATACTTGGTCTAGGGATCTGAACCTCTTCTGCAACATCAACAGAATGGTTTGGAGTGGCAGGTATATCTTATAGAGGAAACCAGTGATCTGGAACAGATCCCCATTCATGTAAAAGAAAGATCATCCTTGTCCATATTAAAGAGCAACTTGGATTTATGGATGGAAAATATTTACCTCAGAACTGAACCTTGTACAACTAGTGGAGAGAGACAACTCCTAAATGCTTTATCTCATCCATGGGTTCACTCAAATTATTTAAGATATAATCACAGTTATTCTCATGAAGGATAATATAAAATAATTGACCATGGGATAGGTAAGGCCAATCATATATCAAATGGGAATGGTTAACTGCAGCACCAAAAGGGAATTTGGCTAGGCTTAAAATAGACCACACGGGCAGCTATCCTAGTACTTATCTATGAACCTATAAATCTATAAAAAAAAGCTTGAAAGCTTGAATATATTCATATGACAGTAATACAACAGTGGAACATTTTGTGAAACAATATAAAATAGTATGTACTAAAAGTGCAGTTGTACATGATGCAAAGAAGTATGCAGTAAATGCAGTAAAAATTAAAAATGATAGCTGCATATACATTTAGGTAGTAAATTATTCAAAAGCCAAAAATGTTTAATCAAGCATCCATACAGATTAGGCTGTCCCTATCTTTCACCCACTGATTACAAGGCCATAAAAAACTAATGGGTGTTTTACTTTCTGAGATGCCATAAAATTTGATAATAACGGCAGAAATAATGCATGCATAATAGGAAATAATATGTGCAGTATGAGATGTTAAAAATAAAAATAATTGCCAGTCAACGGCCGTAAACTTCATGATAAAATTTAATTATGACAAAGTCAAATGTAAAACCACGTATTTAGCGCTTTCATCTCTTCAATGAGACTTCTTCAGAATACAAAGTTTTTATAAGTTTATTTTTAACTAGTTATACAGTTTTCATTATTATTTTTCGCTGCAGTATGAGATGTACCTGAGCTAAAATGAACTGCTGTTCTAATTAAGGTGTAAAATATGTATTTAGTCAATGACATCATATTCTAGTAGAATATTGAAAAGAACCCTATGTCAGTTAAATAGAAATGAGGGCATTAACATACAGACCTCTCAAGTCTATTTTGGAGGAACGTTACTATTTTCTGGTCTAATTTAAAAGGTCATTATTGGATGTATGTCCCTATTATCAGACTTTGTTTCAAACAATTTTCTAATTCCCCCTCATCACATGTGATTTTTTTTTTAATTTGTATAGTTCACAGAAAACCACACTACATAATCAACATATTAGTGGCAAAAATAAGAAAGATATCACACATCTTACAACTTCTTTTTCTGAAGCAAAGATAAATAACCTTTGTGTGGTAGAATTTTGTGATACCATGCATTACAGACTACATATTTTTATACTGTCTCTTTGAAACATGTTTATATTTCCATCATTTTTGTCAAGTAGAAACATTGCAGTGCCTGGTCATCCAGCACGTTGCAGCCTTACCTTCAGTGGCATGTGTTTATTTTATATCTTCTGTGTATATATTGTTTGTCAAGAGTTTCTGTGCCTACTCATAAATGTAAAGCACTGTTATTTGTATATTGTACATTGTCTTGTTACATTATGTTCACTAAACATGGTTTTAAATGAAGCTCAAATAAATTGTCTTCCTGTCATAATCTGTTTTAAAATGGATGGTTTCAATTTTTATTTATTTATTTATTTATTTATTAACATTTGTTGACCGGGAGTGTCCGACTGGATGTAGGTCCATTTTTAGCGGAGGCCCGGGGAGAAAAGCTCCACAGTTAAAATAAACAGACAGTAGTTACATTGGATTACATTGTGATTAACAATATAACATAGCAATTACTTACAACATATTTACAGATGAAGAACATAGTACATCAGTAGACAACTAGAATCTTTATCTGTGAAGTACATAACAGACATTAACAAATGTTACAATAAGAAGTTCCTGCTGTATAATAAGTACTAGGCTTATGAGCATCTGAGCTTGCGATAATCAAGGTAGTTAGTGGAGTGGAAAGAAAGGTAGTAGTTGGATGGGGTAGGTGATTTTAGAGTGGGAGTTGCAAGTGCATAGCCAGCATGTTTTTAGGTGCACTTTTAGTAAAGTTTTGAAGTGGGTGCATGATGGTACAGAGGTAATTGTGGGTGGGAGGGAGTTCCATAATTTGGCTATGGTGCAAGAGAATAGTGCTTCACCAGCAGAGTTATTGGCTTTAGTGATCTGCAAGTGATTTTTGTTGCTGGATCTTAGTGGTCTGGTGGTGCAATAGGGTTGGAGTAGATTCTGGAGGGATGGGACATTTAGTGGATGGTTTACTAATTTGTGGGTGAGTGAGAGTTGATACCATTTAAGGAGGTGATGGAGTTCAAGCCAGCCCAGTTCAGCAAGTGAGAGACAGTGGTGACTACAGTAGGATGTCCCTGTGGCGAATTTGGTGATTTTGTTGTAGCAGGTCTCTAGCTTGTTTAGATCGCATTGCCTTAGGTTGGTATATATTGGACAGGCATAAAGTAGGGTGGAGATAAGGTGGGAATTTGCTATTGAAATCTTTGCTGCTTTGGTGAGAAGTTGCTTATTTCTGTATAATGCTCCTAGTTTTTTTGTGGACTTTTTTATGGTCATGGATATGTGAATGTCAAATTTTAGTTTATTGTCTATTTCCACTCCTAGCAATTTGGTGTGTTCAGTTGGGTATCTTTTGCTGTGATGTTAAAGTGAGAGTTGTTTTGAGTATGTTTGGTGGGTTGGAAGATGAGTAGTTTAGTTTTGTCTGTGTTGAGTATTAATTGGGCATTGGATAACCAAGTTTCAACAGAGGAAAAGGCTTCCTGTGTGACTTTTTGCAGTTGGGGTAAGAACTGGGCTGAACAGATGATGGTTGAGTCGTCTGCGTATTGTATGAGTGTGCCATGTTTGGTGGCAGAGGCTAGATTAGTGGTGAAAACAGAGAAGAGTAGGGGTCCAAGGATGGATCCTTGGGGAACCCCTATGGAGACAGGTAGTTGGGGAGATATGTCATTCTGCCATACAACGGATTGTTGGCGGTCAGACAGGCAACTCTGAAACCAGTTGGTGACTGATTGAGAGAAGGACTGGTTATTGAGGACAGAGATAAGTTGTTTGTGTGGGACCATGTCAAATGATTTAGATAGGTCTAGGAAAATAGCAGAGGAGAGATAGCCATTGTTTTTATGCTGAAGGATAGTGTTAGTAAAGGAGACTAAGGCAGTGGTGGTGCTATGGTTTGGTCGGAAACCATGCTGAGTATTGGAAAGGAAGTTATTAGTAAGGAGGTAGTCTGAGACCTGAGAGTGTATGCATATCTCTAGTATTTTGGAGAGTGGAGAGAGAATAGCTATGGGGTGGTAATTGGTTACTTCTGTGGAGGGTCCGCCTTTGTGGAGGGGAATTATATGTGATACTTTCCACAGTGTGGGAACGTAACTTTCTGACAGAGATCAGTTAATCAAGATGGATACTGGGTAGGCCAGAGCATCAGTTGTGATTTGTAGGTATTCACTTAGGAGGTTGTCTGCTGCTAATTTGGTGGGCTTAAGTTTAGTTAAGAGTTTTTTTATGTTGGAGGTAGGTACAGGAGAAAAAGAGAAGGCAGTGGGGAGATTACTAGTTGAAGGTGTGGGTTGGAGGGGAGGGGGGTTGTGTTGTTTAGCTAGTGATAGTATGGTTTGTGTGAAGTGTGTGTTGAATGAGGTAGCAATATTTTCTGAGGAGTGAGGGATGTTAGGAGGAGAGGTACTGACTTTACCTGGGTGGAGGATGGAGTTTATGGAGGACCAGAATTGTTTGGGGCTGTGTTGGGAAGGAGTCTAGGGCAGACTGGTAGTACTGGAATTTGTTCTATTTTATTAGCTTTTTGACTCTATTGTGTAGTTCTAGGAATTTCTGTCTAGTTGAGGGGGATTTGGTTTTGCACCAGTGCTCCCAAGCTTTATCCTTTTTTTAATTTCTGACTTAGTGGTTTTCTGTAGCCATGGGGAGGGTTGTGCTTTGATTCTGGAAAGTCTTATGGGGGCATGGTAATTAAGGATGCTCAGAAATGTAGTATTAAAAAATTCAACTGTGTCATCAAGACTGAGGTACTTTAGAGGATGCCAGTTACATTCCTTGAGGGATGAGATGAATGTGAGTGGGTTAAAGTTTAGTTGTTTAGGTATTTGATGGTAGATGACAGGTTTAGCTTGGTATAGGTATTTTTTGAGTAGGAATGTTGGGGAGTGATCACTGAGGCTATCTGATAAGCAGCCTGTTATATATGACTGGGGGCTCTTACTGACTAGTATCCAATCCAAGGTAGTTTGCTTGATGGAGTTTTTATTTATCCTGGTTAGTGACTGGACTAGTTGGGTGAAGCCATGAAGGTTTACATGATGGGTTGGATGGTTGCCAGAACAGGCTTGCCAGTCAATATTGAAATCACCTAAAATGATAGTTTCTTGGGGGAGATGGTGGGTAGACCAGTTGAGGAGGTTTTCCAGTGGAGGGATGTTTTGGCAAAGTGGGAAGTAGCATCCAATTATGTTGATGGTTTTGTTTTGGTTTATTTTGAGGTTGGTATATATTATTTCTTCATTGCCTATTTGTGGAGCTCATGATTTTAAGATCTGGATGTTTAGATGCTGTTTAAATATTATAGCTACACTGCCTCCTTTCTTGTTTAGTCTGTCTACTCTTAGTATGCCATAACCTGTAGGGAGTATTTGCTCACTGGTAATGTGAGGTTTTAGCCAGGTTTCTGTCAGGATGACTATATCTGGGGAGTACATGTCTATGGTGGCATGGAGTTCATGGACTTTGTTGGATATACTTCTAATATTTAGGCTTAGTAGAAGGAAGTCACTTGGTTTTCTATTGGCTGTAATATGGGAGAAGTTGTGGTGTCTAGTCTGATTATGAGGATTGGAGTTGGAGATGGTAGGGCCAGGGTTGGGGTGGATGTCTCCACTTAGGGCTAGTTGTGATATGCATGAGGTTATTAGTTTTCTCAGTTTTTGAATTTGTTTGTTAGGGAAACTTTATGATTGTGCTCTGTGGGTAACAGGTATGGTGGTAGGGTTACTATGTTAAGTTGTAGGAATGCTTTATGTTTGAGTAATATAGTTGGTAGAATATGTGAGTGGTATATAGGGATGGTTCTTGAGTTGGTGGGAGGGGAGCTGAGTGAGGGTGAGACAAGAGTGGTGGTGTGAGTAGTAGTACAGTGGTAGTGGTTGAGTGGGGGAATGACAGAGCTTTGATAGGATGTAAGATATGCAAGGAGAGTGCATGCAGTATGCTTGTACATGTTAGTTGAGGAGGTGTGATAGTAGTGGGAAGATGGAGGAGGTATTGTTGTGTTAGCACTGTGGTTGGCTATTGGAAAGATGGGAGGGGTTTGTGAGTGTAATAAAGGTGGGACCACTGGGGGCAGGAGGGAATAGGGTTCAGGGTGGGGAGCAAAGCAGGTAGAAACCCTGTTAGTTGCTCTTATGAGGGGGCTGGTCACAATCAGGTAACAGAGTTACCTGCTAAATGAACATATGATAGTGACAAGGGTAGTTGTAGTTTTAAAAATGGTGCCTGCCACAGGTAATATTTATTAACTTTGGGATTGTCTTAAGGTAATAAACAGGGAGGGGGGGAACAAGGGTGTGAGCAGGCAGTTCTTTGTACTGCTGCTAATGAGCCAAAGCAAAGACAAGTTTGTGTTTAAGAAACAATCACAATTGACCAAAGACTGCTCTGAAACTGTAAGTCATTTCTTAACCATTTCTCAGGTGGAAAAACAGGATAACCTTGTATCAGTAGGCTACTGTGGTCTCAGTTTAAATTAACAAACACAGTATTGATCAGTTATGGATACTATTTGCTAACTGAAGGGAATAAGAGAGAAAGTGGAAGATGAGTGTGTTTGTGTGTGTGGGGGGGGGGGTTGTTTACAAGCCAAAGCAGAGTGCTCTCCAGGGGAAATGAATATTGGCTCAAACAGGTAGACACATACTCAAAGTTAACTTTAGCTGTTTGCAGACAGTCCAGACCTGCGTTTTTCTTATAAGAATGTTAAAGGTGGTACCGCAGTTGAATACATAAGAGTGGTGTTAGGTCTAGAAAAGAAAAGTACAGAGAGGAGTAAACACTTTTGAGATGGTAAAGATATATTATAAAGATTACAAAAAACAAACTGAGCAAATAGCTACTGTATGCAGGAAAATATGTTTTGAACGAATTACTAGTATATGCAGATACTGAGCCAATTGGAAAAACAGCTGTTAGAAGAAACCTCAGACAGTTATGCAGTCACAGATAAAAATATAGTGAGCAGCACTCTGTTGTGGTTTTCTAATGTGATTCTATCCACCAGTAACAGCACAATTATATTGAAATAATTATAAGTTTGTCATATCTATAATGAATGGCAGTCCTGGTGTCGATCTAATCCTTCATATGGTTTGTCATGTTTCTGTTGTTTTCAAATTTTTCTAGACCGATTCAGAACAGGATAAAACAAGACCTTTTGTGTTTTACATTTCTTAAGCTAATAATATGAAACACAAGGGAATGACATCTTATTGAATGTATGGATGTATGTTTAGATTTGTCAAATGGCTGATTTGATGTAACATTAAAAATGTCAGAAAATATATCCTGTTTTTGTTCTGATCTTATCCCACAGTTCCGTGTTGGAGAGGAATTCCAAGAATTTATGACAACATTATGTACACAGTCCACCACAGTGACACAATTTCACTGATATACAAGATGCTCCTGAAATCGGAATTAAAATAGAGATGTCAGCAGAGCTAATTAGCAGTTGAGTGTATAGTGTAATATTATCAGAATGCACATTACAGCACTGTCTACATGAACACTCACTTTGCCAGGCAGGGTACTGCTGTCACATAATCAGATCCCGTAATATACAACACAACACTGTATCATCACAGTGATCTACAACAACTGTGATATGGCTATAAGATCAGGGCAAAGGCCATCCAATGGAACTGGTTTGTAGTTGGACCACTGTAGTATATTAGTGTGTCTGCATATAAGAAGATGCCATGTTTTCTGATGCTGTAATATGACCCTGTGAATGATGTACAATGAAATATTTAACAGTGCCTTATAGATGTGGATACCTAGCTATTCCGTGATACCACAGGCCTCTGTTCCAGCCTGCATTGCTATCACTCTCTGTGCTTCAGTTGTAGAAACAGTGACAACAGTCTGAGGAAAACATATTATATGGCAATATTTTCATAGTCAGTGCATATAGTAGCTTGAAAAAAAGAGACCATGCAATTGGGGAGCCAATACTCTAGGATTGCTTGTATAACCATACATTAAACTGTTCCACTAATACTAGAACCAGATATCTAAAATCAACATCAGCAAATAAATAAAATGCAATGAAGAGACAGATTCCTCTTGTAAGACCTTTCCACCTCTGAAACAGACTTCCACTGTACTTCAAACAGTGCAAAACATTATTTTCCTTCAATTGTGAATGGGATTAGTGGATGGATATTCACACGTTCACCTCCAGTATGAATGGCATAGCCCTCCTAGAACAAGGAGATAAGGATTAAGGATGGTTACTGGCAAGTTGTAAATGGCCACTGTTCAACTGTCTTGTATATTTGATGATGCTATGTAGTGCTTGATGAATGAGGTTCACACAGCTCTCAGTGCTGCACTGCAGACTCTTGTATTCCATAATCGGAAGAAGACAGCAGGAAACCTCAGGGAAGGAAGTGCAGATCACAAAGTTCTCTTCAATCTGGGTTCTTACTGTTTCACTGCACTGCAAGGATTTTATCAGCGTCCTAAGACTGGGTATGCACTATTCCAAGATATGGTGAGAATATAAATTTTGACGTGATAACTACATGAGCATAAGTTCCACTGAAGAATATACAGAGCCTGGATTTAATAAGCCATATTTTCCAGGGGCATTGGAGGTTATTCTGACTGTCTTGATTCTGTGGAATGGAGCCTTACAGAATTCAGATGTGAAGAGATGTGGTCATTTCAGGCCTGAGCTGCTGACAGTACTCAAGTGCTCAGTTTGGAGAAGACAACAAAGGCTAAATAGAAGGATGAATAGACCACATGCCATTTTCTGTTAGGGTTATTACTCTTTCAATGCATGACAAAAAATGATCCATTTCCTAGGATCAGGCTGCAATGTTTCAGATCATGATGAGAGTAGAGGTTGTTATGAGACTGCTACATAAGCTTGGGGTGCACTGAAGGATAAATATATTTATACTGAATAGCCATCTTTAATGCGTCCATTGGATGAATTTTGACAAGACAGATTATTCAGGTGTACTGTCTTGCAGACATTAAATACCTGATGGTTTGCTGAGTTCAGTATACAGTGTTATACTTACTGTTTAATTAGTGCAAGAGGCTCTACAACAGGAAAAGGCAATGTCTACATCTTTATTACAGATCATATAACTGGAATTACCTTTTCTATCTCAACTTAGTTATGCTGCTGTGATTAATTTTACATTTGCCTTATGACATCATTTGGTTGCATCATTGCAATTAATACTGTTGTTCTGCTGAAAGTCATGTTATTATGGCTAAATAAAATTGCAAACATGCACATACGTAAGTATGCCCATGCAAACCAGCAGCACAGATCACGTCCACTACTCTAGAATATGATGAATTTGCTATGTGTGCATGTAGTGTTTTGGATGTCTTTGAGATTTTGACAAGTTAATCTTTAGGACCTTACCATATGATGGATTGTGTGCATTGCGATGGCCTTGGAAAGGTGAGATGTGTGGTGTACTGCTGCTGATGTTGATGTTTGAGTTTACTGTATGTGAGGCTTTTCCTCCAAGGATATTATTGATGTTCTTCTCTCACACACTGTGTTATGCTGTTTGAGTAGTCTCAAGATACCCATCTCAGTCAGGCTGAAGTTTTGGGGAAGTGCTGGTCCTTGATAGGTTCATAGGTAGGTACTAGGCTATCGGCCCAAGTGCCTAAGTAAGCCTAGTCAACAAGGTTCCCTGGCTTATGCCACCCAAGAAAGTTAATTTCCTGTGCCCCTGTCAAGCAGAGACAAAGAAGTGATCACCAGGGTGTATTTCCTATTTCCCATCCACTCATCAAGATTTTTCTTTAATAGTGCTAATGAGGAACTTTGCTTAACATAGATGGGTAGTAGCTTTTTCCAGAGTATAGGAAGTCTCTGGGACAGGAATATATCCCTCCAGCATGTCCTGTTTATTATGGTGACAAGGTTTAGGTCCATAGAGCATGTAGCTCAGAGGGATTGGGATTTCTTTTGGTGTAGCATGTCCAACAGCTCTGGGTTTAACATAGCTTTATATGTTAGGCAGAAATCTCCTCGGAGTAGGCGATATGCTACAGAGTAAAGCTGGAGTTTTTTGAGACAGACAGTGTAGGGCATCTGTTTGAGGCCAGTAATCCTCTTTGTGAGGTAATTCTCTGGCCTTTCCAGCTGCTGCAGATGTCTTGTGAGGTACATTCCAAAAGGGGCGTTGTACTCTATAATGGGTCTAATGAGTGCCGAGTAGAGGGGAACAATGACCTCTTTTTTCCTGGATGAGAACCCTTTTGTGATGAGGTGTGCCACATAGAAGGATTTCCTGACTACTGTGGCGATGTGATTATCAAAGGATAGACTACTCTCCACCTGAGTCTCAAGGTCTCTTATATCACATTTGGCATTAAGTAGACCGCAGTTTATGTGGTAGTTCATGGGTACAGAGTTTTTACCAAAGGGGATGACAATGCACTTTTTGGCATTGAGCTTGAGGCCATGCCTCTGACACCAGGCATCTGTCTCAGTAAGGCCCTTCTGTAGGATGTCCACATCATTTGGGGACTCGACTATGGCTCCTAGTTTGCAGTCATCTGTGAACTTCATTAGCCAGAGGCCTTCTGTGTTAGCCTGTACTTCAGAGAAGTAGATACCAAACAGGAGAGGTCACAGGACTGAACCCTGTGGCACTCCACGTGTCACTGGTATGAAGTCAGATTTGGAGTCTGCAACTTTTATAGTGTGGGTTCTGTCAGTGAGCCAGCTGGCAACCCATCTTGTGACATAGGGATTTATACCTAGTTTAATGAGTTTAGCTACAATTCCAGAATAGGAGATGGTGTCGAACACCGTGGTGAGGTCAAGATAGGCTGTGTGAACCACCTTACCCTCATCTACGACTTTGGTGACTGCCTCAAAGAAGTCGATCAGTTTCAGAAGGCATGAACTGCCTTTCACAAACCCGAACTGGGTGGGGTCCAGAGTATGGAGATTACCAATGTCTTTGCTTATGAGTTCTATGATGATACATTTCATGGCCTTGCAGACCAGGCTCATCAGGCTAATAGGGCGATAGTTCCCAGGATCAGTGGTGGCTCCTCCTTTATGGAGTGGGATACCTCTTGCTGTGCACCATTCAGTGGGCTCAAAGCTTGATGTAAGACTATGATTGAACATGGTGCTTAGGTGGGGAGCCAGTTCGTTCTGAAGTTCAAGTAAAACGCAGCCTGGGATGTTGTCCGGTCCCATGGATGTTGTGTTTTTGGTTTTAGAGAGTGCAGCTTTTATCTGCATAGATGTGATTACAGGGACTCTGCATTCTTCCTGTATAGATATGGGCCCTTTAGGGGGTGAGAGGGGGGTAAAGTTAGCACTAAACCTATCTGCCAGGATTTTGGCAATATCAGTTGGGTCTGTAATTTTCATGCCATTGTACAGTAACTCAGAGCAGATCTGGGTGTTGCCATTGAGATTCTTGACATAGCTATAGAATGCTTTGTGGTTGCCCTTAGAATTACTGGTGATTTTGTTTTCATAGCTAACTTTGGAGGATCTTATAAGGGATCTCAACTTCTTACTGAGGCTGACCAGGGAGCTCCTCCACTCATGGGATTTTACTCTCTTTTGCAACAGTTTCTTCCTTCTTTTTGTAGTTTGTTTATGGCAGGGGACCACCAGACTGGCTTCCTTTTTTTGGAGGATAGCATCTTGGTTCTGTTTGGAATAGCACGATCCATGCACTTGTGTAAGTGCTTATAGAGTGTGTTTGTGTAGGATTCATCAGTCGTAACTGTATTGCCCATCTGCATGGGTGTCATGAAGTTTGCCACTTCTGTCTTAAGAAGCATGAAGTTGGCTTTGGAGAAATTTTTTACCATGGTTTTCTTAATGGTGGGTGGGAGCAGGATGCGGATATCAAGGGTGATTAGCTTATGGTTGGATCTGACCAACGAGGAGTTGACTTCAGGTGTGGAACACTGGTCACTCATGTTGGTAATGACTAGGTCTAGGATATTAACTCCACTGAAGACAAAAAACTGTATTTTACCACAAATGACCAGGAATTATACCTCCAAAAGCATTTATTTTTTCAAGCAAATATAAAAACCGCATAAACCATATAAAACTTTGAAAGCACAGAAATTAAATCTCTCTTAGTGCCTCGGCTTGGAACAGCCTTTACAGAGTAAATACTTTTTTAAAAAAAAAACAGTGGCCTTTATATAAAATCATTCACCCATTATTAGATTCATTAACAATTCTACAATAAAGCAATTAATTAATTAAACGTATTACACTTAAAAGATATACATACTATAGGGCTCATTCTATAAAACTTTTTCAGTTACATTCTTTATTCATGCCCCTAGGGTTTAAAGTGTTGTACTTTAATATAAAAACAGATTTCTTTTTTCTTAATACATATTCAATTGTATCTTCACTCAAATAATCTGTTTTTACTTGCTCTAGTATTGTTGACTCTAATTTACTAAAATCACCCTGATGTGACTGACTGAAATGTTCTGCTAAGAGACTAGTAAGACTTCTTTTACTTTCACCTATGTAGAAACTATGACAAGAACATTTTATGGCATAAATATATATGACTAGTAAATTTATTGTTCCTGATGTCTCTAATATGTTCTTTAACCCTCTCTCCAAGACTTCTTTTACTTTCACCTATGTAGAAACTATGACAAGAACATTTTATGGCATAAATAATGCCAGTACTCTTACAAAAGAAATTGCCTTGTGTATGGAATTTAATTCCATTAATAATATTAAAGGTTGGTACTACATATTTACATATCGTACATTTCCCACAAGGCATTAGTGACCAATTCCTGTGGTCATCTATAAGTACCATGAACTAAAAAATCTTTGAGGCTATGACCACGCTGATATGAGAATAACAATGTGACTTCCTTCAAGGAAGAAACTTCTCTTTTAACTATTTGCCAGTAATTCTGTAGCAACTGAACTTGCTTATCTGAAAATAGTGTATATTTAGAGACATGGTATAAGTCTTTTTCTGAAGCAGGCTTAAATAATTCCTTTCTTTTTATTATTTTGCCTCTATAAGTGTTTTCTTTATTTACTTTATTATTAAACAACTTACTATAACTATCAACTACCATCCCCGGGATTCATGAAGCTCGGCGCAAGGCCGGCGTAAGGCCTGCGCCGGCGGTGCAGTGAATAGCCGGCGCAGTAGCACCATATACATATTAATGAGAGTGCACCGGAATCACAGACACGTGCGTAGTGTACGTGAGCGAGCCCAGGTAGGATGCGTCTGGAGGCGTGTCTAAGCCGGCATGAGGTGAGCAACCTAATGTGCTGACAGCCACGGTCCGCCCACAATAGTAATGGCAGCAGCCAGGTCCCGTGCAGAATGAAACGCACGTACAGTATGCAACATAGTACCCGTCCCAAATTAGCGGAGAAGCAAATACAAGCCACGAAGGCATAAGTGTACCCGTCCAAGGAGCAAAGGATACGCATAAGACCGCGTTCGTCCCGCAATGCACCGTCAGTGTTTACACTCAGAGAAGGTGTACAGCCGCATGTCAGCGCGCCGCACCGACATAGGAGCAGCGATTAAGGTCACCACCTGTCCCACTTTGGTTGGGGCAGTCTCTCCATGGCCAGTTGTGTCCCGAAAAAGCGTATTAGAAATGGCTGATGTGCTACGATTGTAGGACACAATGATATCCCGTATTTAATGTAATGGTAGCATGAATTGGTTATTTCTGTAACAGAAATACCTAAATGACACAAGAAACAGAATAAGCAAGCAAATTGCCACAACAATAAGCTTATTATTTAGGCAAACAAGTGAAGTTCTATGCTATATAGTGACCGTTTGTATGTGTCGGCCTGTAAAGTCAGATGTGAGTCGGAAATATCCCAGATCGGAAACTGGAAAAGGTGGAAACCCCAGTAGCGACATGGCCATGGTCACCAGGGTTACCTGCTGTCCCAATGTGCCATGGACAGTCCCTGATTGGACAGTTGTGTCCCTGCAACAATCGTAAAATGGAAAATGACCTCCGATCCCTGTCAAGAAAATTCACGCAATATACATGTAATAGTAGCATAAAACATATACATTACTATATGAAACACAGACATGGCATAAGAACATAAATAAGGAACCCAAATGCTTACAGAATAAACATAGTATGGCAAACAAGTGAAGTTCTGTCAACTGCACTAGCCGTGGGTATGTGTAGTCCTGCAAATTCGAAGTTTCCACATAACATGCCCCACTATGGGCATTGGAAAAGGTGCCAACCATAATGGTCACAAGCAGTAGTGACAGTACATAGCCGGGTAGCTGTGCTGACATAACAACAGTAAGGAAGCAAGATACCTCAAACACAGGCAAACATGTGCATAGCAACATATCCCACACCCAGCAACGTCTCTGTTGCATACACTGGATGGCGTATGATGAAGTGTAATATCCAGAAGCAGAACCCATGCATTCGGATGTACTACACAATAGCCTCATTGTACATGTCAGTCCCACCCATGTATACCTCTGCACCCAAACCTGCTAGCATCCGTGTGCAGCTATACAACCACACACAATGTGCATACCTGAACTGTGGTAAGATGTTTGTGTTAGGCAATGCCACGCGGGCAAATCATTACCCACATGTCACCAACCCACCGCAGGTACAGATATGTAAATGGCTGCATGTGAATGTGTCAGCAGAATGTGTACATCCGCATGTAGTATGTACCCGTCCAAACCATCTAGGTTTGCATACGACACGGTGCACATAACTGTACACATGTGGACAAGTCGGTCGTTGGACCACCGCATCGATGATTATCTATGCAGTGAAGTCGATCACATATAGCGGAACAGGTGCCTACCAAACAGGGCGTCCTAACAGGGTGCTACAGGCAAAGAAGGGAAGCTGGGACATCACATGTGGAGATTAAGCGTAGCTGGACGGACAAATACACACGGTCAAGGTAAAGGGCGGAACAACATGCATATGGCGGATGGATGTTGTTAAGTAAAATATATAGAAACACATATGAAGTTCCAGTTTACACTCGAAATACTATATAATGCATTGAATTGTACCGTACAATATGGCAGTAGAACTAAGCCTGCATGTAATTGGTGAAGCTAAGCTGTAGTGTGATGGAATTCTGAACCTGGCAGTAAGCAGTACAGCAGGCTCATGTCTGTCATCATTAATTATTTGCTGGGTTACAGAACAATAAATGTATGTACATGCATAACAGCACTCCTTCCCCAGAGGAGGATGGCCTTGTGAGCTCTATCGAAGATAGCAGTACAACTCCTTACCAGAGAGACAAAGCAGCGTATTAAGAAATTAACTGTCCACTGTATCGTAACAGTCTAGGGTCCTTGAAACAGCTACAATCACAAAAGGATACTGTAATGTACAAGGTGCCTTGCAAGGCTGTGTTATTCCCATGGGAAAACATTTTAAAAGCACGACCCCAGCACCCGTATGTATAGACTATTGCGGACCATAGTGATGGAAATGCCCTGTGACCGACCACGTCAGTAAGGTGGGCAAAAGCTGATTGTAAACACTATATAAAGAAACTGCTTACTGTATAGAGTCAGACAAAACTCTCATACTTGGACTGTATATTATTTAGCCTGCCTGTGTACACTACTAAAACTTTCCGAACCCGAGCCTCCTGTGTTATCGGCTGTCACTTAGAAAAGCCTACTGATAACTACAGTCTGGTTTTAACAACTTATTTCACATTGTGATCCTTGTAATCGAATTCCCTTGGTAAGCTACAGGTCAGAGTACATGGCTGGTTAGACATATGCGCTGGAGAATATGCATAAATGGTTCTTCTTGAATGAAAAGACCTCCGACTGAATTGTTGTGTGTAAAGAGGCTGTTTACTGTCTGATCTGTGGCTGAAAAGCGGGAAACTGGATCCCAAGAAGAAAACGTGCAGCCTTAAACAGGAGGCCCAGGTAAGGAGTGTTTGCCTTTTTGTGTCTATTGTAGATCAGGGACCAGACTACATTGTGTTTCTGTTAACAGTAGTGATATCGGGTCGAAGACCTACCCACATACTGTTAAATCTGAACATAGGTCAGGGGAACACACAGCAGAGTAAATAGTGATTGTAGACACTACAGTGGATACAGGGAAGGAGACACCACGTGGTATGACAGAAGGGTACGTAGCAGTCGTGTAGAGGATATGGGAGATTATTGAAGCAACAGATCATGTGATCCGCGTTTGACTGGTGACGTGAAGAATATGCAATCGCAGAGAGCACATAATGTGAGTTACGCAGCAAAATGGGGTAATAAATATGACATTGATGGTATATTACACAAAATATCGTTACTGAAACATTGTAATCCCTGAAAATTTGATGCATATGTTCCAGGGTAAACACCTGTTCCACCCTGAGAGGGATAGTCCCTCTTTGGCCAGCCGTGTCCTGTAAACAAACCGAACAAATGGCAAATGTCCTGATATCTCAGGACAAACATTTCCCAGATATATATCAAAATGGTAGCATAAAACAGTAAATTTGTATGTGGAACAGCAAAATATAATAATAAACAGAATAAGCAACTGAAATGCTACAACAATTGGTCGCTCTCCTGGCAAAGCGTGAATTCGTGTCCTATGTACTGGCCGTGGGTATGCATTTTCCAGGCAAATTACACGTTCGGAACACTAATGTCCCACATTGTGCATTGGAAAAGGTGGCAGCCCTAAGATGTGCAGGCGACAAAACAGCGACAATTGGGTATCCGTCATGCACATCGGTGGACTGAGGTAGTGTACGAGCGGAACAGAACACTACAAATGGCTAAGCATCATACGTACACAGAGAAGATCATAATACAGTAGTACCGATAGCCCCCACAACCCCTACCACCTCCGATACCACATCCAGGATATTAAGCGGGAGGGCAGGCTAGTCCCCACACGTTATCCTGTGGCAACAGAGGTAGCACAACGAACAAATGTAATAGAAGCTATTGAAACCACATCCCGAACACGTAACATACCTAGGGACACCCGGTAAGAACACAGTACTAAAACAGAGTGAGGATATCTGTCAATTAATTGAAGTACCGAACCCTCATGCAGGACAGGAAGGCCAGGACCCAACCCCGTGGCGTATAGACCGTGGACACCAGAAGATATCTGTAAAGTCATAGAGAATTCCCCATCCACAAAGTAATCGCTATTCACCATGCAATACCCTGTATCTCCTGATCGGAAACCAAAAGGGAATGGCGGATGGTACAGTATGTACAAGCTGTAAATCATGTAAGAATACTTAGGGTAGCGTTGGTGCCAGACCCACACACTATATTCAATGCTATGAACATGCCACAGAAGTATCTTACCGTGGTACATATAAGCTATGCTTACTTTGCAATACCTATACATCCACATAGTCCGTATTGCTTTGCATGTACAGTCAGGGTGACAGATACAGCCATACCCGGCTATCGCGGGGCTACTGTGAAAGTACAACGATATTCTCACAGGGGATGGCTAGCTACATTCGGTGTTAACTCCACCGGGGCCAGTCAAGTTCTACTTTATTTGGATGATATTCTGCTTGGCCCCTACCCAGCAGCAATGTATGGAAGATACAATAGCATTATTGAGATAATCAGCAGAACAGGGACATAAAGTAAGCAAGCATAAATTGCAACTACAGAGAATACAGGTCAATTACCTGGCATATCTGGTATCCAAGTAGGGTAGAACATCACATGGCGATAGGAAGGTAGCAATATAATAAGCACCCAAGCCAACTAACAAGAAGGGAATGATGTCCTGTCTGGGCCGACTAACACTTGTTAAATCTGGATACCAAACAATGCTGTGGAATCCGCTGTATTGTTTGCCTTAACCTTTAATACACCTATGGCAGCACAACACATAGTACACGGATTACAGTAGCAGAAACAGCGTTCTGCAGACTAGAAACGATTGATAGCCTCAACAGCTGTAGTAGGTCTCGTGAATAATCATAACACATGTTGTCAGACCGTAGATTGTAAGCGGAGATATATGGCGTCAGTCTTGATGCAACAACAGGGAAGTAAGCAACGCTAAATAGCTGACTACTCATTGCAGTTGGACACTGTGGCATGGTCAGTGCCACATTGTGTACTGAGCAGTTGTTGTAGCACCCATGGCAGTACAGGCCCGGCCGTAATGTTACTAGACCACCCTCTCACTGTGAGAATGTCTCATGCAGTTGCGATCAGTCTGCTGCAAGAGAAGATAGCATTCCTGACCCGTGCTAGACATTTGTCATGTTTGACCATACCACTGAGTCAACCTCACATGGTGATTGAGCGTTGTACAACATGAAACCTATCAGCGTCACGTCCGACACCTGTGTATGGCACACCACACAGTTGCCTATACGAAATGGATTAAATAACTACACACAGACATGATATCACTGATATACCCTTAGATGATGCAGAGGTGACAGTTAATGTATGCGGATCATGTAGACAGAGTCCTTCAGCGACGAATGAAGTAGTTTATGCTGTAGTTATTGATAATGACATTGTAGGCGGCCAAACCCTGCAGCATAACGTGTCTGCTCAAGCAGCAGAATAGATAGCTTTAACACGTGCTTGTACTGTAGCGGAAAACTGATGTGTGGACATATGTCCCGATAGTCATTCTGTTGTCTGTGCAGTGCATGTTTATGAGCAGCAGTGGAAGAATAGGGGAATGATAACATCCACGGTAAACCGATTAATCATGCGCATCACGAACTTGAATGCATTAGACTACATGCAGTTACCCACTGAAGTAGGTAATTGTAAATGTGCAGGGCATAGAAAGCAACAGGATAACAGTAGGAAAGGTGAGGCATGAGCTCATGCACCTGCAAAACAAGCAGCGTCACAGTTGGAAAGTGTCTGTGTGAATGAGGAATGACAAACCTCAGACAGTTTAGATGTAGAAACTGTACAAACAATGCAAACAGCAACTACGAAAGCAGAAAAGCCGACGTGGTTATTGCGAGGAGCAATCCTTGAACACGGACTGCACATATCCACAGTGAGAAAGCCAATATTAACGTCTAATATATTCAGATATGCGGCTTTGTGGAGCCATGGGTAGAGACATGTCTCAACACCGGGGTTGCTACATTTGGTTAACAGGATACCTTAACATACGGAATTACGAACCACATACAAACCTCATGAGCAGCGTGTCACGTTTGCCGTAGATATCATGCACAGGGAGTATTTAAACCGAAGGGAGTGAGTTTACCTACACCACCATAACCGTTCCGTACTATTTGTATGGAGTTCATACATCTGCATAAATGTGAAGGGAACAAATACTGTTTAGCGATTACACATATATATAATCAAAATGGGTAGAAGCATTCCCAACCATTAATCCGGATGCAGCAGCAGTGGCAAAGGTGCCAGTAAAATAAAGTATCCCTAGATCTGGCATGCTGTAAAGAAGCTACAGTGACAATAGAACACATGTAGTTAACCAGACAATCACGCTACCTGGGGATTACTTCGTATTACCATGAATATCAATTGCATGTACAACCCACACTCAACACGACTGCTGGCGCCGTAGAATGGGATCGAGAAATAAGTAGAGGAGTTTGGTGGGTGACATCCAGGCGAGTTACATGAGCTGTCTACCTCTAGCATTGCTGAGCATGACAACAGTTCCAAATGTAAAGTGCTGCACCCACTTGAGTAGTATGTGGAATGGCATATCATGTGCCACAGTGGAAAGCTGTCGTGCCTGCAGAGCGGTCGATGACTCAGTAGTAGGTGACATGAGAGGATTGTTAACTAGTAACACTGTTCTTCAGTTAAAGTCTGTTACAGATAAGAGCAAGCGAAGGCGGAAGCATAGCTGACACCAGTATCCTGTGTGTATGTCACTGTTATCCAAAGAACATTATTGCCAAGTGGACAGTGCGAATGTCTGTACCGGGTACTGTTGGCAGCGCCTACCGCAGTAAAGTTTGCAGAGAGGTCGTCCTGGGTCCACCTCACATTTCTCAAACTGGTAAAGGATATCAAGTCTGATTGACATCTTGTAGCTGATATACCAAAGAGCCGAATCACCGGCGAAGACTGTATAACAATACAAAGCAACCCCAAAGACATTTATGTTTGCTGTCCTAATGATTATACACCTATTAACCATGTTTGTGTTTACGTTACAATTTCCGGGACCTTACCTGCATATAACTACACGGATACAAATACTGATACGTGATGAACTGGCCACAGAGTGTCTTCCACACTTCAACAGATACCTAGGCATGATGCGTGTGCATATAGAGACTAGGAACACATTAAATTGCTGTGTTTGTACTGCCATACCTACATCATATGGAGGACTTCCGATGCATGTTGTCCCCTTGGGGATAGATTGAGACTTGTGAATATCTACACTTTGATACAGGTTCTGTGAGATCACAGGACAACGTGGCAATGTACTTACCTGTTACACAAAAAGGAATTGTATGTTATCATAAACATGATACAGTTTCAGTTGGTGGGAGTATTTGTAACATAACTGTGTCTTACGAATGTCATATAACAGCCAAAGATCACAGTACTACTTGTAGCACCATTCCTAATTTGTATTGAAACATCATGAGAACAATGTTGAAGGATGTGCAGAAACATCCTGAATTGTATAAACAGTCCTCTGTTAGAGACAGGAATTTGTTACATGCAGAGGTAACCCGCATCAGTATTAAAGTAGAATATTGTTATGTTGTTTGTGGGAAATAAGCATATCAATGGTTACCTGGGAATTGGTCCGGCAGTTGTTATTTGGGTTATCTGGCTCCAGTCACATGACATACTGTACAATTGCCTGTGGGTGCGAAGCGAACTATAACACATATAGCTCGAAGAACTGGGAACACAGTCGAGAAACCTACTAATCCAGTGGGTGAAATGGAAGCTGTTCTGACATGTCAGTCTTCTGCAAGAGATAAAGGAATATCGATTCATATGGACTTGGTGACAGCGTCACAACCTGGGCTGGAACAACCCCAGCTTCTGGAGTAGTGAAATCAATCAGGGAACAGAGGAAGTTATCAAAACCTGTCGGAGGAAGGATGAATGTGACTTCCCGCTCCTGAACATGTGACTGATGAACTGGATGCAATGAGAACTGTTGTGTCACAAAATGTAATAGTGCGACTGCACCGTGGCGCTGAGAATTGATGCGTCTTGGCGCTTACTGAAGAAGATCGCTGTGTCCAACTACCACATGAAGAGACCAAAAGCAACGCCCACCTACAGGTAATATAGCAGGTGTCATCCATGGCGGAACCAGGCCCAAACCCACTGCCGAACCATTTCCACAAACCATTGGGTGGATGGGGTCAGTCATACTGAATATCATGATTGCCATTTGTGTTGTTCTGCTCATATTGGGAGCATGTGTCTAGTCACGGGATACTGTGCATGTAAGTATTAGTCAGGGACTCTGGCGACATACCTGTACCGAGACTATGTATCAAGACCTGTAGTGGTATTTGTCAATAGAAAATGCAATCCTACTTGCAATGTACATCAAATTACTTGCCTAGTTAAGCGTTCCACAGAGGAAGAGGCTAGGGAATGAAATAATGTTGTATATGTTTCTGGATAGAGTAGAAGCAATCAAAGGAGGGAGAATGTTAGCAAAATACATATTTAAACATAGATATGACGTGCAACTTTAGAAGCAAATAGTGTATAATGCATATTATTCTACCTGACAATATAGCAGTACAGCTTCTCATGCATGTAATTGCTTGTAGTGTAGCTGCAGTGTGATTGAACCCTAACCCTAGCAGTAACCAGTGCAGCAGGTGTATGTCAGTCAGCATTACTCATCTGCTCGGTTACAGAATAATACATGTATGTACAGGTATATCTGTCATCCTTCCACTGAGGAGGATAGGCTTGTGAGCTGTAACACAGAGTACAGCTGCTCAGCAGAGAGACACAGGAACCTAGTAGGACACGGAGTGAGGACTGGATATGAACAGTGTTGGAACCGTGACAGAGCAGAATTTACCAAAGTACAGTCTAACTGAATATGTGGCTCGCAAGGTTGGGCTATCCTCATGGGAAAACATGTAATAAGCATTACCTGAGCACTGTTGTAGGAATACAATGTTCTGTACTCTAGCAATGTAAATGCCTTGTGACTGACCACATCATTAATGTGTGCAAAAGATGATAGTATACAGAATGCTCATACAGATGTAACATGTATAGAGTTGAACAAATGTCTAAACTTTTACTGCATACTCCTTTGCCTCCTGCTGCACAGTAGTAAAATGTTATTAATCCCAGCTTCCTGTGTTAATGAGTGTCATTTTGAAAATACGAATGAGTGTTACAGTTTGATTTAAAAGACTTAATTGACAGATGTTTACGTTCTAGCATGGGAATAGGTCAAGCCAAACATCACAATGTCCATGTGTACCACATACACACAGCCAGTAACACGCAGTAGTAGTGCATGAAGGCATACGACTGTGGGAATAGTACAGGACATATGGCACGTGCCAAGTGCAGATGCATGACACAAACCCCAGGATGGGTGTCCCTGCAAAGAGGAACATGTGCCAACTACACCTCCCACAGATGTACTGGCAATAAAACACATGGCAAACACACAGACACACTACTGTCCAACACATGACTGCAGCGGAGCCTGGTCAAACACCAACATGAAGCATGCACAAACAGGGACTTGAGTAATGTTTGCCTTAACACCCCCATAGGCCAAAGAAGAATAGAATGGACATATGCATGTAATGCTGTGAAGGATGTGTGGTAGTCCTCAGTATCACAGTGTTAGGGACACAGATACACTGTCATCAACTGTGGCGTATGTGCAGCGTACACAGCATACCTGCATGTAATACAGAGGACAATCATGTGCCACAGAAATATACAGTGGCGAAAGAGTATAGTGGATAGACAATTGTACATGTGACAAACTATGAATATAGGTTCACCGTCCATAGGTACAGGGTAGGCCATCGTCCCAGGCCCAGCCATAATACTACACCATAGTTAGGATGACTTTGCCAACCTTCTGTGCTTCAGATGAAATACCCATGATATTGCTGTATCTCCGTCAAGCAGTGATAATGATGTAATCCCTGGCCTATACCTGCAATTCTCCATCCAATGGACAACATAGCTGCGAACAAGGCTAGGAAGGATGTCTGTCTCACATGTACTGTGATGTAGATCCACAGCATAATGAGTGTCTGGGTGATATATGTGTCACCCAAACACATCCATTAATGACCGTGACAAGGTAAATGTCACCTGCCCTAGTGATTCTGAGGGATGCGGATACAGTAGGTGAAGCATACACATGACATATGGGTTGACATGGCCTCGTATGTCAGGCACAGGTCAACACTAAACAGCAGGTATGTGGCGTGATGTGGCAGGGGTCCTACATGTGGGGCAGCATTACACAAAATGGTGTCATCCTGCATCTGTACAACAATCAACCTATGTGGGCTTCCCAGCTGCTGTAGGTGTATGGTCAGATACAGTCTGAATGGGGCAATGTAGTAGATCATAGGTGTAACACGTAATGGGTACAAGGAGACAATGACCTAGCCTGATGTAGATGTGAATCCCTGCACCAACAGGTGGGCAATGTAGAAGACCCACACAACCACGATAACAGCGTGTGTGTGGAATGAATGGTGACCGTCAAACACTGTCCCCTGATTCCTGGTAATCACCCCTGTGCTGAGTGGACAGCCACCTATATGCTGGACAGGGGTGACCTAGTAGTTCTCCACAGGTATGATGTTGCATGACGTTGCATTTAGCTGTGGGACATGTCCCTGACAGCAGATATGCATACCTGGGAGGCCCCTTGAAGGATATCTGTGTCAGATGTCTGTCCCACTATGGCACCTGTTTTGCAGTCATCTACAAACACTGTTGCCCATAGCACCCCTGTGTGTGCCTGTACCGTGAAAATGTAGGTGTATGACAGGAGTGCAGACATGGAAGGGCCCCATGGGACACCACTTGTGACAGGCAGTAGGTCTGATATGCTGCCAGCAACTATGACCGTGTGGGTTGTGTCACATAGACAGTTTACAACACATTCTGTGATGTGCGTGTTCACATCCCAGCCAATGGGTTTATCAACGATACCTGAGATGAGTAATGTGATGAAGGGCTTTGCCAGGTCGAGGTAGGCTGTATGGACTGCAACACCCCCATCAGTCGCCTCGACGAGTGTCGGCAAAATGTCAACCATGCTTTAAAGGCATGAACTGCTCCTGAACAAGACAAACCGTGTGTGAGGCAAAGTATGTATGTCCCCTATGCAGTCATGTACGAGCCACAGTATGATCCCTCCCCATGTCTTTGCAGATAGGTCTCCTCAGGGTAATGGGACAGTAATAACCAGCCTCAGTGGAGGTATTGGCCTTGTGCCGTGGGACTACAGTTGCCATGTGACACAACCTGGGTACCCTACCTGAGGTGAGGCTACAAAGAAATAGCTGTCCTAACTGTGGGTCCAATTCATAACTGAGATAGTGGAGTACACAGCGGGGTCACCAGCTGGTCTCATGGATGCTATGTCCACTACCCTGGAGAGAGCATGTCCCACCTGTGTGTCACAGAACATTTGGTGACCACAAACCACTGGTACACACATCTCCTCATGTGTGGGGAGGGTGTGGAGATGTCCTCACTGGACTTGTCAGCCTGTATGTTGGCAATGTGTGTATGTTGAGTAAACCCCACCTCTATGTGAACCCAGTCAGAGCATATGTGGGAGTGAGCTCCCAGGTGTCGAGCATAGCAACTGAAGGTGGTATGATTGTTAGCCAGGTCCATGTAGGTATATCTGTGGAATGTGCCCTGGACTATTTCATGACAGTGTGTAAGTCTACACATATGATGACCAAGGGTGTCATACCTCACAAGGTGTCTGCTCCACCTTGTAGTAGCCACCTCCTCGTGTTGTACATTTTGTGTATGGCTGGGGTACACCACACTGGATGCTTGGCATTGGTACAGTGAACCACAGTTGGGTAAGTGAATGACTGGCTCATGCAGTCCTGTAGGTACTGGTAGATGGCAAATGTGATTGATGCAGTGGCTGCCGTACCATCGACCACTGGCTCAGGGTCCTTAAAGGAGACCACAGTAGTGCGCAGAATTGTGTAGTCTGCCTCTGAGCAAGCAATGTGTATGGTAACTGGCAACACTCACAGCAACGGATGCCAAAAGCAGAAGCCAATGTCCAAATAACATAGATCAACTTCTGCATGACAATATGTGTTATCATACATGTATTGACACGTGTCTGCTAATTACAATTGGAAATGGCTGGTAAGACTGGCCTAAAGTTCCCGTGATGTACACAGTCTGGGGGTGTTGTTCCGATAATAAAGTGGCAATACCTCCCAATCGTGACCTCTGGGTATGGTATGAAAGTGGTTGTTAACCTGCAACATTGGATGTATAGCATTGGTTTCTGGTGTCGGAAGACATGGTTCCTGTAGCACAACACAGTATGGGTAGTCAAGCACACATCGCGATTGCTGAACACACAGCATCAGTGAAACCCACTGCTCACAAGGACACAGTCCGACAAGCTCTACACTTTAAATATGCACAGTGGTGTCCATTGTCGGACCCAAAATTGACATCACACCAGATTCACGTCTTCTTTCAATACGTACCTGAACCCATTGTCGTCACAGGTACACATATGCACTGCGTGTTCAATGTTGATGATAGCTGTCCATGTAATGCAGCACAGATGCACAGAAATACCCAGGGTACCGGGTCCATAGAACTGCGTACACATCACAGTCCTGCACACATGAAGGATGTGTAATGGGTACTGTCGATTGTTGCAGTCAAGGGATTCTGGGTATGTAGACTCTGGGCCGGTGTTTTCGCAGCCAATCCTTTGTCCGCCCGTGGGAGGGATGTGTGTAGCACCTGCCATACTATCCGCTAATGATGCAAACCATCCACTGGAGAATGCTAAATGCAGGTGTGAAATGTGTACAGCCCTATACTAGTGTCCAGTAGGCAATTGTCATGGATGGACAACCGTATGCCAAAGATGCCACCCACAACCGCAAACCCGGGTAAATTACACAGCTGCGGTAAGGCATAACACAGGAAATACACATAGGGACTGCAGTTGACATTCCACATACAAAGTCGGACCGCTGTGCCAACACCGGCGTACACAGCACTCAATCTGCCAGCAACAGACTGAGGAGCACCGCTACCATACAGCGGAACAGATGTGCGACCTGTGGAACACATACTAATGGCACACACACAGCCTCACGTAGGATATGTAAACTATGGCATTCCCACCTATGAAGACAACATGGTTGAATGAATACATAGGTAATCAACATGTTCGTTCGTCTTATATTGGAAATACAGTGCCGGATATGTCCCATTGGGATGTCTGCGGTTTATATGAAGCAGTTGCTAACCAGCATCTTTGGATGTATGTCATTTGTCCACAGTACTAGATCACCTGGTTATGTAGCACCATGTGGAATGGGTAGTCCAACAGACATCGCGATTGCTGAACACACAGTATCAGTGAAACCCACTGCTCACAAGGACACAGTCCGACAAGCTCTAAACTTTACATATGCACAGTGGTGTCCATTGTAGGACCCAAAAATTTGTCTAAAGACAGGAATGCCGCCTTCTTTCATCACTTAACTGAACTCATTGTCGTCACAGGTACACATATGCACATAGCGTGTTTAATGTTGCTGATAGCTGTCCATGTAATGCAGCACAGATGCACAGAAATACCCAGGGTACGGGTCCATAGAACTGCGTCCACATCACAGTCCGCACACATGACGGATGTGTAATGGGTACTGTCAATTGTTGCAGTCAAGGGATTCTGGGTATGTAGACTCTGTGCTCGGTGTTGTTTCGCAGGCAATCCTTTCTCCGCCCGTGGGAGGATGTGTCGTAGCACCTGCCTTACTCTCCGCTAATAATGCAAACCATACTCCGGAGAATGCTAAATGTAGGTGTGGAATGTGTACAGCCCTATACTAGTGTCCAGTAGGCAATTGTCATGGATGGACACCCGTATGGCCAGGATGGCACCCACAACTGCAAACCGGGTAAATGACATAGCAGCGGTAAGGCATAACACAGGAAATACACATAGGGACTACAGTTGACATTCCACATACAAAGCGGACCGTCGTGCCAACACCGGCGTACACAGCACTCAATCTGCCAGCAACAGACTGAGGAGCACCCGCTACCGTACAGCGGAACAGATGTGCGACCTGTGGAACACATACTAATGGCACACACACGTCAAGTAGGATATGTAAACTATGGCATTCCCACCTATGAAGACAACATGGTTAAATGAATACATAGGTAATCAACATGTTCGGTGATGTTATATTGGAAATACAGTGACGTATATGTCCCATTGCGGCATCTGCGGTTTATATGGAGCAGTTGCTAACCAGCATCTTTGGATGTATGTCATTTGTCCACAGTACTAAATCACCTGGTTATGTAGCACCATGTGGAATGGGTGGTCAAACAGACATCCGCGATTCCTGAACACACAGTATCAGTGAAACCCAGTGCTCACAAGGACACAGTCCGACAAGCTCTACACTTTACATATGCACAGTGGTGTCCATTGTAGGACCCAAAAATTTGTCTAAAGACAGGAATGCCGCCTTATTTAATCAACTAACTGAACTCATTGTAGTCACAGGTACACATATGCACATAGCGTGTTTAATGTTGCTGATAGCTGTCCATGTAATGCAGCACAGATGCACAGAAATACCCAGGGTACGGGTCCATAGAACTGCGTCCACATCACAGTCCGCACACATGACGGATGTGTAATGGGTACTGTCAATTGTTGCAGTCAAGGGATTCTGGGTATGTAGACTCTGTGCTCGGTGTTGTTTCGCAGGCAATCCTTTCTCCGCCCGTGGGAGGATGTGTCGTAGCACCTGCCTTACTCTCCGCTAATAATGCAAACCATACACGGAGAATGCTAAATGTAGGTGTGGAATGTGTATAGCCCTATACTAGTGTCCAGTAGGCAATTGTCATGGATGGACACCCGTATGGCCAGGATGGCACCCACAACTGCAAACTCGGGTAAATGACATAGCCGCGGTAAGGCATAACACAGGAAATACACATAGGGACTACAGTTGACATTCCACATACAAAGCCGGACCGTCGTGCCAACACCGGCGTACACAGCACTCAATCTGCCAGCAACAGAATGAGGAGCACCCGCTACCGTACAGCGGAACAGATGTGCGACCTGTGGAACACATACTAATGGCACACACACGTCACGTAGGATATGTAAACTATGGCATTCCCACCTACGAAGACAACATGGTTAAATGAATACATAGGTAATCAACATGTTCCGGTGGTGTTATATTGGAAATACAGTGACGGATATGTCCCATTGGGATGTCTGAGGTTTATATGAAGCAGTTGCTAACCAGCATCTTTGGATGTATGTCATTTGTTCACAGTACTAAATCACCTGGTTATGTAGCACCATGTGGAATGGGTAGTCAAACAGACATCCGCGATTGGGGAACATACACCAGCAGTGAAAAGCACTGGGCAGGTGGACACAGTCCAGCAACATCTAACTTGACATATGCACATCGGTGTCCATTGTAGGACCAAAAATTCTGTTCAGAGAATGCCTGCTAGCTTCCTGCATTACTCACGTGATCTCATTGTCGTCACCACGTCACAGGTACACATATGCATAGCGTGTTCAATGTTGATGATAGCTGTCCATGAAATGCAGCACACATGCACAGAAATACCCAGGGTATCGGGTCCATTCAGCTGCGTCCACATCACAGTCCTGCACACATGAAGGATGTGTAATGGGTACTGTCCACTGTTGCAGTCAAGGGAGTCTGGGTATGTAGAATCTGGCCTCGGTGTTGTTTAGCAGGCAATCCTTTGTCCGCCCGTGGGAGGGGCGTGTCGTAACACATCGTCACTCTCCGCTAATAATGCAAACCATACTCCGGAGAATGCAAAATGCAGGTGTGAAATGTGTACAGCCCTATACCAGTGTACAGTAGGCAATTCACATGGATGGACAAGCGTATGACTAAGATGGCACCCATAACTGCAAACCCGGTGGAATTACACTGCCGTAGTAAGGCATTACACAAGTAATACACATAGGGACTACAGTTGACATTCCCCATACAACAAACACAGACAACCAGCCGATGAAGTCCAAAGCAAAGGCGAGGTACTGTAGGGACCGTCAGTGACCACTCAGAGCACACCAAGAATTAAAGGCAGTCACCATAGTCTATTGGAGCCCGCCGTCTGCTTCATAAGCAGACTTATTCAGAATACATACAATGCAGTCCAACCTACTACATTTAAAAGCATTAATTGGTCAGTACATTAGATGTGCTAGGTACTAATTACATGCCTTAAAGGCAGACAAGCGAACAAACCTTACTTGGGTTACAGATCCCACACAGTGAGGACATCAGACATTGCTTCGAAAGGTACAGTCTTCATCGGAAAATAGAAATATATGTACATATATGAAAGATGAACCAACATAAAATGTTTTCCAAATGTCTGACTGTGTAAGATACATATATATGTCCTACGGATTGTGCCAATATATTAACAGAACTGCAGACACCTAGTAATATAAATGAACCATAATATATACACATAAACCGTATGATTATGACTACTGTAAAATAGACCAACGAAATGTAAAGATTCACAATGTGCTAATGTAAATATTCATTTAGAAGGTTACTTAAATAAATCAATTCAGACATCCATGTCTAAATACTAACACAAGGCCAGCGAGGTGCTTGCCCTCACATGTACTGGGATGTTGTTCCACAGCATAGTGAGTGTCTGGGTGATGAATCTGTCCCAACAACACGTTCGATTAATGACAGTGTCAAGGTGTCGTCAGCTGCCCTTGTGGTTCTGAGGGATCTAACTTATTTACGTGAAGCATAGTCATCAGATCTGGGTTCGACATAGCCTTGTATGCCAGGCACAGGTCACCTCTGGGCAAGTGGTATGCAACTGTATACAGCTGGAATTCTTTCAGTCGGTCAGTATAACACATATACCTGAGACCCTGCATCTGTTTGTCGATGAACTGTTGGTGCCTTTCCAGCTGCTGCAGGTGTTGGGTCAGATACATTCTGAACGGGGCATTGTACCCAATCATAGGTCTATTGAGTGATGAGTACAAGGGGACAATGACCACCCCTGATCTAGATGTGAATCCCTTCATGATGATGTGGGCAATGTGGAAGGTCTACCTAACTATGTTAGCAACATGTGTGTCTAACGAGCGGTTAACAACAACACGTGTCCCCAGATCACTGGTAACCCCTCTGTGCTCAGTGGATTGCCACCTATATGGTAGCTCGGGGTAACCTTGTTCTTCCCGAAGGGTATGCCTATGCATTTCCTGGCATTTAGCTGTAGGACATGTCTCTGGTACCACTTATCCACATCTGTGAGGCACTCCTGAAGGATATCTGTGTCAGATGTGTGTCTGACTTTGGCACCGGTTTGCAGTCATCTGCAAACATTGTCACCATAACCCCCTGTGTATGCGTGTACATTGGAAGCGTAGATGCTGGAAATAGTGGACCCAGGACTGAGCCCCATGGGACACCACCTGTGACTGGCTGTGAGTATGACATGGCGCCAGCAACTATGGCCATGTGTGTTCTGTGACTTAGCCAGTTTGCAACCCATATGGCGATGTATGGATTTACATTCAAGATGACGGGTTTATCAATTATACCCGAGGGTATTGTGTCGAAGGCCTCTGCGGGTTGAGGTAGGCTGTATGGACTGCTTTACCCTCAGCAATGGCCTTGGTGACTGATTCTACAAAGTGAAACACGTGTAAAGGGCATGATCTGACTCTGACCAAGCTAAACTGGGTTGTATCCAAAGTATCACGAGTCCCCTATGTCTTTATCTATGTGTCCCATTATGATCCATCTCCATGGCTTTGCAGATAAGGCTTGTCAAACTAATGGTATGGTAATAACCAGGGTCAGTGGAGGCACCATCTATGTGGAGTGTGACTACAGTCGCCCTGTGCTACTACTCAGCTACGTATCCTGAGGTGAGGCTAAGATTAAACAGCTGTCCTAAGTGTGGGTTAAATTCCCCATAGAGTTCCTGGAGTACACAGCTGGGACACCATGTGGACCCATGGATGCTGTGTTGACTGCCTTGGGGCTGGATGTGGGTAATGCTGGACATACCCACGGCAGACGTGTACGTTCCTGAGTCCGATGCCCAAGGGACCACACACATAGCCGGCCTTAGGCATAGGCCAAGTAGGTAGCCGTCTAGGGTGTTGCTCTACTCGGGGCACCTTTCCAGACTCTATTTGGTGTAGGTAGACCAGGAGGCCGGTAGCGGGTGATGTATCGGTGGCAACTTCTGCCTAGGTCACCACTTAACCTAAGGCCACTCTTCCCGTGGGTAATACAGCAGTACCCACACCCGGGTCATTGCTAGGGTCATTGCTAGTATGGCATATCATCTATGTCAGGAAACCATATATCCCCAGACATAATGGCACAGCATAATGCCTGTTCGCCGGCCAAAGGCAGACATACGTCACCCGCGGCGGTGCGGACGTACTGCGCGAGATGTCCGTTAACAATGTCGACATTGTCTCGCTTTGTGAAACAAACTCCACATAGACATTCAATAATAGACAGCGACGGACAACCCGATGTCCTCGTGGCTGAGCTGTTCAACCTGTTCCGCCATGTTAAATGTGTGTAGCACAGCGGAACCGGGCCAAACAAAGCAACGGACATGTCTGTGGCTCAGTGAAAGTCGTCACGCAATGGTAAACCCTTGTAATATTGCGACACAGGCCATACATACGGAGGGTTAGTAATGGAAATTGGTCAGTTCGACCAGACCGTGTGCAATTAGTATAACAAGATCTACAATGGGTACACCGGCCAATCGGCACAGTTACGAATAATTGGGGGCCGTGACATGGTACCATGGACACGGACAAAACGTGCCCATGTGACTCATCTAACAGTCGTACAGGGTCAGGGCAGTCCCGTACAGTGGGCGGACAAGACCAAACCCAAAGCACCACAGCAACACCCTGACAACCGAAGGCCTGTATGCGTATGGGATATAAGCAGCTGTCATCTGAACAGCCCTGCGGTGACGACATATGCATCCTGGGCCATGGCGAGGAATTAGGAATGTTCAACATGCAGTACCGCACCTTTCCCAGCAGGAGAATGGATGCCTGTGGCGTCGCGTGTGTGCGGGGGCATCTGTAAATGTACATAGGTACCATGGGCATGCATACTAATGACAACGAACAGCTAACGTGTACTGGTCACAGTAACCGGCAACCGTGAATGCAGTCACGTTTGAATTACGACTATAGAACATATAGATGTGCATTGTGCGTAAAGCGTCCATGCTGCAAAGACTGTTACATATATAAAGCTGTAAGTGCTTTCTGCACCGTCCGTCAACGGATCAGACATATGTTACGGAATAGTCACAAGTAGCATAAAACACGTAACCACACAGACACTGTAAACATATATAAGCGGACTACGGATATGCATGTGCGCGCGTAACCCACAATCCAGACATGCGAGTGTGCGTGTGTGATCCAGTGGAACCAGGGAAGGTTACGGATGTCTCCTCCACACATTTACATTCATAATTGTAAAATATGTGCTTAAATAGTACTTATTGATTCCATGCTTTGTTATCGTAATGCTACTATTATACACATTGATATACAATATCCTGATCAACACACTACATTCTAAGGTGCACTCACTACAATTATCAACTATGTGTCAGGATACTGATTGTATTTACCAATATTGTATATATATTAACACATTGTTGCCGTATTATTGTTTCCATGAAGTAAGGCATGCAACACTGATATGTATATGTCACGTTATAATCAAGACTTGGAGCACTGTCCACCTAACTATGAGCAGGTTTATTGATTATTTCGCTTTAAACCGACTCTGAAGGAAGTGTATAAGGGACGGCTATGTCATGCATTCCGTACTCCGATGCCCCATGTTAGTAGGTGAAAGAGCTCAGTATCCTTTCACTGTGGAGTCTATCGTATTTGACAGTGTCTGTTTTTGCCGATATATGTTCCATAATGTCGTTTATGAAGATGGGCAGGGCGCAAGGTTTGCTGTATTTCCGCATACTGGCACGTGGATATAGATAGGCCATGTCATACAAACGATGGGTAGTCAAGCAGACATCCACGATTGGGGAACATACAGCGGCAGTCAATACCACTGGCCAGATGGTGACAGTCCAACACGTTCTACACTTTACAAATGCACATCGGTGTCCATTGTAGGACTCCAAAAATTACGGCGTTTGCTCCGTTATCCATTGGGATCAGCCAATTAGAGTACTAACCGTGTCTACGGCACAGCTAGACATATGCACCACCAGCGTGTTTAAGGTTGATGATACCTGCCCATGACATGCAGGACATATGAACAGAGGTCCCCAGACTGCCGTGTCCATACATGTGCGTCCATATACCAGTTCCGCACACATGAAGGATGTGTCATGCGTACCGTGGGGGGTTGCAGCCATGGTATCCTGGGTATGCAAAATGGGGCTCGGTGTTGTTTGGCAGATAATCCATTGTCCCGCCCCGTGGGAGGGCTGCGGGTACAGGACGTGGTGTGCCTACACATAAACAACATACTGTCATGAATAAATAGGTTCTACATTTACCGGCTGTGTTATAATGACAATACAGTGGCGGATAGTTCACAATGGTACCTCTGAGGATTATCTAAAGCAGTTGCCAACCTGCAGTACTACAGTAACACCATATGGGTAAATTGTGGAAGGACATGGGTTCCGTAGCACTACATAATATGGGTAGGCGGACAGACATCCGGGACTGGGGAACATACGGCGGCAGTCAAACCCACTGGCCGAATGGACACAGTCCAACATGTTCTAAACTTTACATATGCACATCGGTGTCCATTGCAGGACCCAAAACTTACTCCTTAAGTACGTGTGGGCAACATAGTGTGAACCGGAAGAGGTGACAGCTGTGACTACGGCACAGGTAGATATATGCACCACAAGCGTCTTCAAGGGTGATGACAGCCGTCCATGAAATGCAGGACATATGAATAGAACTCCCCAGGCTGCTGCGTCCATACGTGCGTTCACATCCCATTTCTGCACACATGAAGGGTGTGCAGCCGGTACTGTCGAGGGTTGCAGACATGGGATCGTGGGTATGCAAAAATGGGTGTCGGTGTGGATTGGCAGATGATTCGTTGTCCCGCCCCGTGTGCGGGACGTGTCCATGGCATATGCGTTACTCCGCAATACTAATACCGATCATCCACCGGAAATGGAGAATGCAGCTGTGAAATGTTGACAGCCCGATACTAGTGTCCAGTAGGCAGTTCCCATGGATGGACAAACGTACGGCCAAGATGGCACCCATAGCTGCAAACCTGGGGGAATCCCACAGCTGTTGCAAGGCATAACCCAGGAATACAGATAGGGTCTACAGTAGACACTCCCCATTCAAAGCCAGACCGATGGGCAGATACCGGCGTACACAGCACTCAATCTGCCAGCACATCTATGGGGATCACACGCTTCCATACAGTGGAACAGATGGGTCACCTGTGTAAACATACCAATGGCACAATCTCCACGTCTGCTGGGAATGACATACGAAGGTCAAACTATGGCGTTGCCAACAATGAAAGACATCCTTCGGTGAATTAATAGGAGTGATGTCAATAGACCATGGCAAACACCCAATGAACAGGGAAGACTTGCTGGCACCCTATGGCCACAAACCATGTCACACATAGGTAGATGGAACAGTCAACTTAAAAATTTGTCCACGACAGGTCGCATATGGTATCCAAAGGTACTTCATAGACATGTTTGCGCTATCACCCGTTGGCCCCGTGAGACTTACACATAACATGGAAGTATCCAGGCTTTAAATGTCCACCCTTACACTTCCAGTTGTCACTGTCTATGCGAGCAATGGAGATTTAGCCACAGCATAGAAAGCAGGGACGTACTGCTAACGAAACACACACATGTCAACATCACAGAAAGCATACTATGAACACACGTATTACATGATATTGTACTATGAAACACAAACAAACCAGCAACCTGCAGCAAGAATAGTCGCCGTACTTCGACACAACACAAGTCTTCGTAACATTTAAACAGTTCATTACAACATGCAACGTTTTCGTTGTTTCCACAACGTGTGCAGAATAACAGCTATGTCTAAGAATGTTCACAATCAACAATGTGAGTCTTAACATGATTTTAAATATCACACTGTTGATTGTGAACACATAAATTTGCTTATTCAGTTGTATTTGCGAAAGCATGAACACACACACACACGGAAGGGACGGAGATGAACCTCGCCTATTTACATAAACTCAGTACAGTATGAAGCATTCACAGAGCACGCTACCGAGTTAACTGGCGTGGCGCTGTCAGAGGCATACTTGTAGGCTGGTGGCGTCACCCATAAGACAATAGTTGGCAATAGCCAAGGCATGTGTTGCGGGCGTCTAAAAGCATAATCAGTCGCAGAGGCAGCTGGAAACACACACACAGAGACACACACACGGAAGGGACGGGGGCGAACCTCGCCTATCTACATGAACACACTACAGTATGAAGCATTTACAGAACGCGCTACCGACTTTACTGAACAGCGCGCTCTCAGGGGCATACTTGTAGGCTGCTGGCGTCACCGCCAAGACAATAGTGGGCAATAGTCAAGGCATGTGTTGCAGGGCGTCTAAAAGCATAATCAGTCGCAGAGGCAGCTGGAAACACACACACACAGAAGGGACGGGGGACGAACCTACGCCTATCTACATGAACACACTACAGTATGAAGCATTTACAGAACGCGCTACCGACTTTACTGAACAGAGCGCTGTCAGAGGCATACTTGTAGGCTGCTGACGTCACCCGCAAGACAATAGTTGGCAATAGCCAAGGCATGTGTTGCGGAGCATCTAAAAGCATAATCAGTCGCAGAGGCAGCTGGAAACAAACACACACAGACACACACACACACACGGAAGGGACGGGGGATGAACCTACGCCTATCTACATGAACACACTACAGTATGAAGCATTTACAGAACGCGCTACCGACTTTACTGAACAGAGCGCTGTCAGAGGCATACTTGTAGGCTGCTGACGTCACCCGCAAGACAATAGTTGGCAATAGCCAAGGCATGTGTTGCGGAGCGTCTAAAAGCATAATCAGTCACAGAGGCAGCTGGAAACACACACACACACACACACACACGGAAGGGACGGGGGACGAACCTCGCCTATCTACATGAACACACTACAGTATGAAGCATTTACAGAACGCGCTACCGACTTTACTGAACAAAGCGCTGTCAGAGGCATACTTGTAGGCTGTGGGCGTCACCATAAGACAATAGTTGGCAATAGCCAAGGCATGTGTTGCGGAGCATCTAAAAGCATAATCAGTCGCAGAGGCAGCTGGAAACACACACACAGACGCACACACAGGAAAGGGCCGGGGGTCGAACCTACGCCTATCTACATGAACACACTACAGTATGAAGCATTTACAGAACGCGCTACCGACTTTACTGAACAGGCTGTCAGAGGCATACTTGTAGGCTGCTGGCGTCACCGCAAGACAATAGTTGGCAATAGCCAAGGCATGTGTTGGGCGTCTAAAAGCATAATCAGTCGCAGAGGCAGCTGTACACCCACACACACAGCGACACACACACACGTAAGGGACGGGCGAACCTCGCCTATCTACATGAACACACTACAGTATGAAGCATTTACAGAACGTGCTACTGACTTTACTGAACAGAGCGCTGTCAGAGGCATACTTGTAGGCTGCTGGCGTCACCCGCAAGACAATAGTTGGCAATAGCCAAGGCATGTGTTGCGGAGCGTCTAAAAGCATAATCAGTCGCAGAGGCAGCTGGAAACACACACACACAGAGACACACACACGGAAGGGCGGGGACGAACCTCGCCTATCTACATGAACACACTACAGTATGAAGCATTTACAGAAGCGCTACCGACTTTACTGAACAGAGCTGTCAGAGGCATACTTGTAGGCTGCTGACGTCACCCGCAAGACAATAGTTGGCAATAGCCAAGGCATGTGTTGCGGAGCATCTAAAAGCATAATCAGTCGCAGAGGCAGCTGGAAACAAACACACACAGAGACACACACACACGGAAGGGACGGGGGATGAACCTCGCCTATCTACATGAACACACTACAGTATGAAGCATTTACAGAGCGCTACCGACTTTACTGAACAGAGCGCTGTCAGAGGCATACTTGTAGGCTGCTGGCGTCACCCGCAAGACAATAGTTGGCAATAGCCAAGGCATGTGTTGCGGTGCGTCTAAAAGCATAATCAGTCGCAGTCGCAGCTGGAAACAAACACACAGACACACACACACACGGAAGGGACGGGGATGAACCTCGCCTATCTACATGAACACACTACAGTATGAAGCATTTACAGAGCGCTACCGACTTTACTGAACAAAGCTGTCAGAGGCATACTTGTAGGCTGCTGGCGTCACCCATAAGACAATAGTTGGCAATAGCCAAGGCATGTGCTGCGGAGCATCTAAAAGCATAATCAGTCGCAGAGGCAGCTGGAAACACACACACACAGAGACACACACACGGAAAGGGCGGGGGCGAACCTCGCCTATCTACATGAACACACTACAGTATGAAGCATTTACAGAACGCGCTACCGACTTTACTGAACAGAGCGCTGTCAGAGGCATACTTGTAGGCTGCTGGCGTCACCCGCAAGACAATAGTTGGCAATAGCCAAGGCATGTGTTGCGGTGCGTCTAAAAGCATAATCAGTCGCAGAGGCAGCTGGAAACACACACACACACAGACACACACACACGGAAGGGACGGGGGACGAACCTACGCCTATCTACATGAACACACTACAGTATGAAGCATTTACAGAACGCGCTACCGACTTTACTGAACAGAGCGCTGTCAGAGGCATACTTGTAGGCTGCTGACGTCACCCGCAAGACAATAGTTGGCAATAGCCAAGGCATGTGTTGCGGAGCATCTAAAAGCATAATCAGTCGCAGAGGCAGCTGGAAACACACACACACACACACACACACACACACACGGAAGGGACGGGGGACGAACCTACGCCTATCTACATGAACACACTACAGTATGAAGCATTTACAGAACGCGCTACCGACTTTACTGAACAGAGCACTGTCACACGCATACTTGTAGGCTGCTGACGTCACCCGCAAGACAATAGTTGGCAATAGCCAAGGCATGTGTTGTGGGCGTCTAAAAGCATGATCAGTCGCAGAGGCAGCTGGAAACACACACACACACACACACACACACACACACACACACACACACACACACACACACGGATGGGACGGGGGACGAACCGACGCCTATCTACATGAACACACTACAGTATGAAGCATTTACAGAATGCGCTACCGACTTTACTGAGCAGAGCGCTGTCAGGAGGCATACCCCTATGTGAGTGGTATCATTTGCAGAGGCAATGCGCCCGATCGGGTGTTAGGACAGAGTGCGATCACGCAGTCTGTTACCATCCCAAGGTCCCCGTACACTAACACGTTAGTGCTGCAGTCGGGAATAACAAGTAACTACTGATCAGTACATCACTGCCTACTGGGCATGCTCAGACACTTAGACTCGGCACAGAGCAGACATGCATACACATGGTGCGACGGCATGGGTGGCGGAATGTGGACCGTCGTGTGTGTCCAGCCACACAACAGAAACCTAGCCATGCCACAGACGTGGCCGTTGCGTAGGGGATACAGGCATGCACCCGGGGTATAAGTGGGGCCGGGCGCGGTGTGCACTGTGCTGTGTGTCTATCTACACAGCTGCCTACTGGGCATGCTCAGACACTTAGAGTCGGCACAGAGCAGACATGCATACACATGGTGTGACGGTATGGGTGGCGGAATGCGGACCGTCCTGTGTGTCCAGCCACACAACAGCAACCCGGCCATGGCACAGACGTGGCCGTTGCTGCGGGGAATGTCTAGGTGCAATTAAACATGTGTAGGACTGGCCTACCGTTTGTTGCATGCTACAGACAACCCTCCCAAACACAGGATACCTTCACAGATGTCCGGAGGACACTGGTGAGTGGGCATGCTCTCACAACAGCACCGTATTGGGTGACATGAACCACCCATACATAGCCTGGGAACATTACCCATGGCACAACACACTACGCCACCAGTCCCAGGTGTTCACACACCTGGCCACTGTTAAACAGCCATGCACCATACATACTAGGGGGGGATGTCTGACAGTTCTGCCCATCACACATGGTGAGGATATGCCCACACAGGATGTACAGCCCTCAATGGTGATGCAAGACCGTATAGTGGATCCACTGGTCATCCACACCCTGTAACCAACACCAGCATGGGGGACCTCAGTGATGACCTCTCCACAGAAAACCACACACATCATACGACCGGTGTGGTACCCTACAAGTCCTCCATGCCAGTGTTGAACACAGGCCAGACCGGCAAACGCCTAACGAATGCCTTCCCCGACCACCCACATGCATGTCTGCAACAGGCAAACATGATGACATCAGGACCTTGTCCACCACAGGTAGGCACATGGTGTGGTGGACCGCAGCCACTGACTACCTGTACATCAACAGTTGGAGCTAATACATGGCAGAGCAATGACAGTACCAGGGAAACCATCACCCATTCATACCGGCGTCACCATACGGCCCCACATACCATCATCCACGGCCGGTTCTGGGAGTGGTACTGCAGAGGGCACATGAGACAACCATAGGGCCTTCCCTAACTGTGGTAAGGACATGGTTGGGGGCACACAGACTTGGCTGGAAATGGTCCAGAATGGTACAACAGTCACTGCACCCACAGACATTGTCTGCAAACCAGAGGACATGTTCCATGCATACATCCCCCCCCCCCAAGAGGGAACATATCCATCCCACCAGAGTGTATCCTCCCAAACATCTCATATGGCCTGGAGTGATCCCATATCTCTATGGTGGTTGACACGTCAGCAATGGGCACCGATGGTGTCCCTGGCTGTGTGCTACCCATCCTCATTGAGGCCCTCGGCCCACTCATGCGGCCACTGTGTCATGTTAGCCTTACTATGGCCTATGTCCCCAATGGATGCCATATGGCATCTGTGGTCCCACTATGCCAGGGTAGTGCTCTTATGGACTGTCAACAGCCACACCCTATACGCTTGACAAGCGTTGTCTGCAAAGCTGTGGGGAGGTCCATACAGGTGGCCATGGTTACAGATAGCGGTGTACAGCCAATACCGGAACATACCCACAACTACATAGTCAAGGGCGGATCCTGCCTCCCAAACCTGCTCGTCCAGTCTGGAGTGGTCACCAAGGCCATTGATGGGGATACGTGGGTTTGCACACAGTACCATGACCTGGTGGGAGCGTTCAGACCACACTACACATGGGACCCATGGAAAGGCTCGCCAGCATACATGTGGGGACATATGTCACCCGATGCTTCTCAGACAGGTTGGAGGTCACACCACACAGGGTTGGTGCTCAAGGTGCCTTGTCACACTCATATCTGGACCCAGTGGAGGCCCACAGGGCTCACTCCTGGGCCCCCTGCCATATGGCATCCGACCTTCCAATGTGCATGCAATCATAGGGGGATTGTAGCAGACAAGGTATGCAGATGACTACGCACCGGCCAACATACCCAACACCCCATGTTACACGGACATCCACCTAGGGCGTCATACACATGGATGCCTGGTGCCAGAGCCATGGCCTGCTACTAAATGCCAGAGAAGGTGCAGCCCTACCCAGTGTGAAGGACATGTTCGTCCCAATGTCACATGTAGGTGGTATGCCATTAAAGATGGTGGACATGTTCAGGGAAATGGCTACCACACCTGTCGGCAACCTCTGTCAACACACACAATGGCAATGTGGGTGTGAAGACATTCCATTGTGGCCTCCTGGTGTGGATGGAATCGCAACCACATCAGGGGTGTTCATTGTACCCCTGTACACCTCACACACCAGAGCAATGACTGCGTACAATGGCACATGTGGCCTGTAGCTAACCTGACGCCTGCAGCACTCAGAAGGACCGCAAACGTTCCACAAGACGGGGATGACGGTGCTAGGACATGTGTCACAAGCTGCACGGCCAAGGGGACACCGGCTGTAGATCTTCACAGCACATCTGCTCCGTGGTGATCTGTGCCTGACATACACGGCCATGTCTGACCTGGGTGACATGGGCACATTCCACCTCCCAGGCTCCATGCAAACACGGGCACAGAAGCAACTGTCAAACACCTCAACACAAAGATGAGTGGGACGTGCTGGGGGAACAGGGTTAACGGCCAGACACCCCCTACAACACGGGAGGAGTGCCAGGCCGTGTGAAGGAAAGGCCCTGACTGCCTTCGTCCAGGACTGCTAATGGCGTGTGGATGTGTGACGATAGTTATGCGCCAGGCAACATCTGTGTGTCACTGCTAGACCAGGGACTGGGGACTGATGGATATGGCATCCCCATCCTGAGGGGTGTTAGATGCCACACACAGTCATGCTAGGTCCACACATGTCGTAGGGCACATATCCTGTTACGTTCATGTGCGCCTATGTACCTATGTAGGGGTCCATGCCGGATGCGGTAACTGTGCTATGCTGATGTTGCCAGACATGCCTGTGGGTACCCCACGACTACACGTGGGGAACTAATTACAGTGCTCCCAGTAGGCACGTGCAAGTACACCATCAGTATCATACGGGTTAACTGCACCGACATGGTGCTACACATGTAACCACCACACATACTGTGTACACATATCAATGAATGCTGCACCTGTCCTTCATGGTATGTCTGCTGCATGATGTCCGTGCACAACCCACATCACATACACACCTGTCGCCAGCCATACACACACACCACAACATACACATCACGTACTATGCGGACACAGGTATCACATACACCTCTCACTATCGTGTCCACCCTGTGCATCAGAATATGTTAGCTTAACCGTGCAGTGATGGTGTAGCTCACAGTTATGCGGCAGAGACTTCATCATATGCACAGGGTGATATGTGTGCCACAGGCATGGGCTGTACCAATGGATGACATCATGTGTGTGTACGGGCCTGTGCATTGCGTGGGCATGACTATGTAGATTGCATGTGGGTGTGGTGGAGCCCTACAGTTGTGTCTGCTGTGTGTGGGTGTGTGTGTACACAGTTCAGTCATCTGTGATGCCTACACGGGGTATGCTTGGCAGCCCCTGACTGTACAGTGCAGGTGTTACGGCTCACTGTGTCTGCCGGGCGGCGTGACCAGCGCCTGCCTGGGGTCGCACGGGCGCGACCGGGTGGAGGTGCGGACTGTCCACTCTCCGATGTCACATGTCCACTGGAAGCGTGCCCACGGGGCCGTCAGGGCCACGCCGCGTGGCCTGCTCTGTCCTGGTGTGGATGGTGAAGTAGCAGCTGCACAGCTGCTGCTAGCAGCACTGCCTGGGTGGGCATGGGAGGTGGCACGCACGCTGACCTGCAGCAGGTGGTGTTGCTGGCACACGCCCACGTGCCCTATGCCTCACCCCTACCTGGTGTTCCTGCACGGACTGCGCACGCTCAAGGATGGCCATGCCTCGGTCGAGGATACCAGCCATGTCACCCAATCTCCTATCCAGAACATCGGCAAGATGCTGTTGTGCATTCGCCAATGCCTGGATGTTGTCGTTCAAGGTACGGATTGCGGACCTCTGCAGCCTCTGCCCTTCCTGGTTCTGCCGTTCGGCACGTGCCTGCGCCGCCATTACAGTCTGGAACATGCGTCTGGTTATACCAGCTGCTGCACCCTGTACGGCAGGTGTATGTCTAGCGGTGCTCCCCCTACGAGCAGCACCTGCCACATGCCTGCGTGGCACTGCACCAGTCCTTACACTGGCAATATCGTGTGTACCCACACCTTCTGCAGCCACCACACATTCCTGCTCGGGGCCAAGAGACGCTGACTGACCATCATCTATGGGCAACGGTGTTGGGGTATGTGTCGGCATCTGAACCGTGAGCGGGGTTGAAAGGGACGTATGTGTGATGTTCTCCACTGGCACAGTGTCTGCCTGTGACGACCCTGCCTGTGCCTCATGCACATGGTCATCACCACTAGTATCTGTGGGGACACTAGCATCAGATTGACCGCAGGAGGGGAACTCACCTACAGCACCTGTCAATACAAAGACATACCATCGGTTACAATACAGACACACACACACACACACACACACACACACACACACACACACACACACACACACACAGCATGCATGTGGTAATGCAGGTGGCATGCAGCATACACACAACACAGACCAGTGAATGCAGACCAGACATTCATAGTGGCAGTATGTACACTGCCCTGGTGGGGACAGTACAACAGGCAGGTGTCAATTAGTAGGCATGCAGTACACACATTCATGGTAGTTCGCATGCATCAGCGTGATACACCGTGTGGCCACGGGCGGGTTGAGAGTACACATGGCTGCCGACACTATGTAATGTACACCGCAAACATGTGCGGTATCATGTGGACATGTGACGATGGTGTCCCACCGCATGCACCACATCACAACGGCTGTCACGGTGCAGTGTTATGTGTACAGTCTACAGATACAATGTATGGGTAACAGTGATGTCTGTGCAGGTACGTTTGCTGTGAGCTGTGTACATAGCTGTACAGTGTGGAGTGCGGGCTCTGTGCCACTGCACAGTAGCAGGACACAGCTATGTGTCTGTGCGATGCGTGACCTGGACGCATTACATTGCCATGTCTGTAAGTCAGTTCAGCTGCTCAGCAGCATGTATATGGTGGACATTGGAGGCACCTGTAGTAGCTGTGGAGAGGCATTCCATGTCACTGGTGTACTACATCGGATGTCCAGGGGGTCCACTACAGTGATGAACCCACTATGTGTGTACAGGGTGCAACGGTGACTACCCACTGTGGATGTGCTGTGTGGCACCATGCCTGTAGGTATCGACCATGGCCTTGTCTGTCTGAGTCATTGACAATTGTGTGTGGTAGACATCGTGCAAGCGGCCCTGTGGTGGCCCATGTGACATACAACCATACTAGTGTGAGGTGTCACATTCTCTACGGATATGCTGACAGTGTGGATGTCTGCTATGTTGTGCATAGGTCATGTCATGGTGTGACAATGCTGCAGCCAGACATCCACGTGCATGGGACATGGCATGTGCCATGTCACAACGTGTGCACCCGATGCAGGGGCATGGGTCACATTGGTAACACCTGTGCTCTGGCCAGATCACAGCTCACTATGTGGTACTGTGTGCATACTGCACTGGCATACCAATGCATACTACACATGCAGCCATTGTGTAACACCTACACCATTGTATGCATAGCTGAATGCACGTAACACACCAATAGGTTGTGTGGTGTCATACCACTCTACGCTAACGGGTGTATCTACTCTACATGGGTGGTGTGTGTGTCGGGTGGTGCGAGCTGTATACCGTGACTGGGGCACACACAGGTGAGCATGTCATGCCTAGACACATGGGGAATATCAATACAGCAGAACATGCCTTTGACTAGCAACAGACTTACCTGCAACAGACCCTTGTCCTTGCGACACGCCAGACGTACCTGTAAAGGCATTACACAAAGGTATACACATTAGCCATTACTATCTACACGGTCAGCACTGTGCATGTCACATCATGCATGTGTGTGGTAGCAAGTGCTATGCACATGTCTGCTAACACAACATAGCATACTATGGTTTGCATCTTGTGTGGCCATATACCTGGCATGTATTGCTATATCATGTGTTGTACTATGACACCCACACCCACGTCGCTTATCATACAAACATGCAACACTGACTTACCATGCGGCTCCAGGCTCATAGCTCAGGAGACACCCACCTCCACGATGGACGCAAGTGTTTCTGCGTGTTGTTCCGTGGGTGTCGCCAGACTGGCCAGGAGCTCCTCCGTGGCTGTGAGTGGGGGCTGGGTTGGTGGCCCACCACCTGTCCCACGTTGTTGCCTGGCGATTGCAGCGGCACGCTGTCTTGCATGCCGGATCAGGTCTGTGCAGTGCCTGCGGATCTGCTGATAGCTGCGGTTGTATCCGCCCACGCTGTTCACCCTCCTGCACAGCTCCTCCCACATCTCCTGCCGTTCCTGTGCCTGCTGTGGCACATGGCTAAATAGCGCGGTGTGGTTACTATGGAGGTATGGAATGATCACCTCCTCCTCCTGTCGGCTGAAAGGTGGAAGCCGGGAACGTGGCATTATCTGGAAGACATAATGATGGTGGCAGGTCACATTCACACTGCTGTGCTGGCATACTGTTGGAAATACATTGCTATGACATGTACGACATCTGCACAGTGATCTGTGAAGGGCATCGTGGCAGTGACACAGCCGATGTTGTGGCTTCACACCATTGAGCACTGGGTGTCACATCATATCTGTGTGCCACCCCATCACACTGTACCCGCACCATGTAGATGTTAGCCTGCCGTGGACATGTGTACCTGGCTGCACCTATGTCCATATCAGTTGGCATAGGTCCCCATGTGACGTCTGTGCTACTGTTCACCTGGACGCTGTGTATATGTCAGTACACATCACGTCTATGTCCATTGTGAACGTCAGCAGCGGCACTGTACACATGGACACCTGCACATGCATGTGTTGTGCCATGTACTTCCACACAGCACTGTACGGGTGCTGGACAACTTGCCACAGCTCACCTGTGTTGCACATGTGATAGACATGGAGCAATGTGTAACCATGACACATTAGCAGGAAAGGCCATGCATAGCATGTACACACACACATTGTGCAGAGCATCACACAGCACCTGTAACATGACAGGGTGCATCACCGCCACATTACTGCTGTGTATGGTTGATAGTGAGAGTGCCTTTTGTCCATTGCACCATGTAGGACTGTGATAGCTCATGCAGCCTTGCTGGTCAGGTCTGCATGATATGGCAGGGTATGCCACATACATGGCACTGGGTGTTATCCACCTGGGGGTTGACGGTATTGGCAGGGTGGCTGTCCATTGCATATGTCATAGCTGTGTGAATATGGACATTCAACATGTTTATCACCATGGTGTGGACACTGTCCTCAAGCGAGGTATGCTGTACGCTGCTTGCTGAGGGTGTGTCTGGTGCATCACACATCCATGCATACACTGTAGCCCTGGCAGGTGCTATGTGCTGGGATATTGATCGACACAGTGCTGTATGTGGACACACACCGCTATCCCATGCACATGGATGTCTGCCTGCACTGATGTGGGTACCACATATGTGTACATCCAGTGCCGCTGCCACCCACATGTCTGCTGCTGCACTACACACCGCCATCCCTCCCTCTGTGAATGTGGTGTTGGGCACAGCAGAGGTATCCATTTATGGGGACAGGGATGTTCACATAGCAGGCCCACTGATGGTATCGTCAATCTGACCATACACATATGACGCACCCCTCACACATACAACCCATTCATATTGTTGTTCACAATGGTGACACAGCTATATTGCTATGCCGGAGGCATTCACATACATACACAGAGGCATGCACGTCCATCTGTGGCATTGCCTGGACTATTGCTGTGGTTCAGCACCTAACGTGTTTGACTGCAGCTGGCGCAGACCTACTGTGCACATGTCTACACGGTAGGCCTGTTCTACGGTAGGCATCTGTGATGTGCTGTGCACATCTCATATCTGCACATTTGGTTGGTGTCCATCGGTCCACGGGCCAGTGGTGGGACATACAGGGATGTTGCTGAACATATATGCATGCAACCCTGTACAGCTGTGACGCTAGCCTCTCAGATGCTCATGTGTCGTGGACGTGAACACCGTGCACACACATGTGGTTGTGGGCTGGCGTCCGTACCCATCTCCACCTGTGGGTTGCTATCATCCCACACTCCTTGTACTGTATGTTCAGGCTATGCACCTATGTGGGGCTTGTGTACATGCAATACGATACTATATGCCTTTGCGCCCTTCACAGACAATGTCACACAGGTACACCGCAGCCGTACACATCGCAGGTTGTTGTCAGCACGTCACATGTGGTACACACCTAACACATCTCCTGTGGGACATGGTCATTTGTACGGGCATGTCCAGTACTCACATACCACAGCTACCCCTACATGACGGCTATGCAGGACATGTGTGTGTACAGCTACTGTGACATGTACACGAGCAATGCCCCCCTACCTACATCACATGGTACTACCTGTGGAGTATGTGTGTCTGCATCCATGCTATGGCCATAGATGACAATTGTACATCAATATGTGCAACATACCTCATTGGGGGTTGTCATGTGCACATGTTCCATGTGTCAATGCATTGTTTGTGTCTGTTCGGCGGTCATTGTTGTGCATGGTTTACATGGCTGACATAGTGTACTGTGTCTGATTCCAGGTACGTCATTGGGCTACCAGCATTGTACATTTCTACAGCACATTCCAGCCATCATGTAGCCAGCTTAGATGACAGCGGAGGTGTTCCGCCATGTGCACATATGTCACACAGTACAAGGGTGACTGACACACATTGTCAGGACTGGGTTCTGACTGCTGTGGATGTGTGTACTGGTGTTGACAACCATGACTGCACCAGATGGTGTCTTCTGGATGTGTAACATTCACAACACACACCTACATTCACATAGCAGCACATCGTCCACGACAATGGACATTCCTGCATGAACACTGTGTACGGTATGTCTGTATGACCACTGCATATATCACTGGTAGCCACCAGCATGGCTGCCTACAACAGCAGTGTGTATCCTGTGCAAACATGGGTTACACCAGTCACAACACACCTGTGTCAGATGGCCCTGTTGTGGGTGACAGTGCAGTTCCATTCATCATGTAACAGTATACATCGTGCACCAGTATGTTGCAGACATGTGAACGGCTGTGCTAGCCGACATATGCACACATGACACATCACCTGGTACACCGTGTCTGCCTTGCCACCTGCTATTGTGACCACCCTGTGATGACATTGTATGGCCCACATGGACTGGGACATGTGATGGCTCAATGGTGAATTAACCCTCCAGGTGTGTGTCTAGCCAGGTGTCCAGTAGCCAGTGGTCTGCACGCAGGGACAGTGTACATTGGCCTACTCTGTCACTGGGACCGTTGACTATGGTCATACTGTAGTTATGCAGGCATGTGGTGTTTGTCCAGTCTGATAGTCATGTTCAACCACACTACCGTGGCACACATGACCTGTGGACATCTGCCTAAGGTGTGCAGCCCACATGTACATCTTCACATGCTATGCTGCCTGTGCAGCGGTGTCACATGTCTGTCTCCGGCAGGGCTGTCACAGGTAGGCACAGCATGCAGTGATGTGTGACAATGCTTACACCCTCCACTGTGCTGTACACAAGCACTGCACACACAGTACAGCACACATGTCATTTATCTGCAGTGCCTGGGACCTGCCTCCATGCCCTACACGGCACACCTGCCAGTCCAGATTGTACACAGATCATACCTCCCAGGCACATACCTGGACTGCAACACACGGGTGGGTGGTTCCCACACCACACCGTGATTTACTCACATACTGCATATTCCCATGACACATTGCATCATAGGTAATCCATGTTCAGATACCCATGTTCGTGACTGCTACGCACATTGTGACATGCGACAGGGAATACACTGTACACCACAGGTTACATGCCGGTCGTGTTGGCATACTGTACATTGTACCTAGGACAGTTGCTACTGCTATGTATTGACAGCAACACGCCCTTCCCTAGTATGGACTCCCATGTACCCACACATGCTTGGCCATTAGCTGGGTGACACATTACACGACACATACCATACCTACACTGCCCTCAGCATGCACCACACCTCCATGTGTCTGTGTGCTAGGCCTACACACCTCCCCTCTATTTGCTGAACATCCATGCTTCTCATCCCTGCTAGCCACACCTAAACACACAACCATAGCAGCATGCATGGTACCTACACACTACAGCCGGTATTACTGACATCCACTGACAGAGGTAGTTGTTGGCACGGCACCCCATCGATGGACAGTCTACGTGCCTATGCCAACACTGATCACAGTGCACTTCTGCTACATTTACACACTGGTAGGGACCATGCTATTCCACACTGAGACATGGTGGTACTGGCCTTTCACAGATGCCACAGTGGTATTCCTGTTCCATGCACGTGCTGTATGGGCACATGTGCAGGCTGTTGCACGGTAGTTATGTTCACCTGTGTGTTGTGTGTCACTTGACAGTCATGGTGTGTCCTCATGGTGCATGACATACTCCACAGCTAGCTACCTACACATGACTGCCAGACATTGCAGTGTGGACCCTCACGCAGTGTGGTGGTATGTCTCTGCTGTTTGACTACATCCACATTCAATGCAGCATACCACAGTCATGCAGGCATTGCCAACACAGATGTTGCTGGCATCGTGCCTGCCAGTGGGGTACCTACCAACAATACACACTCTCACTCAGTACAGGGTTCCAATCCTTGGCTGGACATTGTATTAACCCTGTGGACACATACATAGTACTGCCATGCACATGTTATGTCCGGGAACACAGTCCCAATGTCACCTCAAACCGCCATAGTTGTTGTATCCCGCCAACCTGGCTGTTACATGTCTCTGCAGCAGCACACTGCAGTGACTGCTAGCCCATTCATGTATGTTGTGTACCCTGACCACCACACTACCACATCTATCACACTACACATGGATGGTACTGCATTGCACGTATGGGGCTGCATCTCTACACCCATGACTGGGCCATTCAGTATGGCACTGGGCCACATCTTGACATACATGCTTCACACACTCATTGACTACCTGCATGCCTTTACTGGCACCCTTGTTGGGCTTCTGTGCGCAACAGCACACCACATCCCATGCTGGCCACGTGTCATACTATTGCATGGGTGGTTGGGGTGGTACAGAGGGTATCACATCAGACATGCTCCGCTCTTTGCCCTTCAGCACCATTCCACTTTATGCTATTGCCAATGTACACATCCAGCATCACATCGTGCCCTATGTCTCGGGATGTTCGCCATGTGCCTTCTGTACAGTTCACACAGTGGTGCAGGCATATCATGCTAACTACAACAAGTCAGGGACGTGTGACATTGCACAGTCCTCAGACATGTGGCCCCTCATGCTCAGTATTTGCATATGTACACTACCTGCTGTCACACAGTACTGTACATGCCTACATATACCACTTCTACATACCTGGCAGCATTCTAGCTCATCCTACTCATGTTGCTGACACCCATACAGGTGTCAGTGTGGCAGATATATCATGTAGATATCATTGCATCAGTTACATCACACATAGTGCATACACATCACCTTTGCATACTGACAGTCATGCGGTGTGTATCACATGGATACTGTCCCTATACAGGCATATCACGTTGTACATGGTTGATGTACACACACATGCTCCACATGGTGCTGTGGTTGCCATATTCCACCATGGTGTGGGTACACATGTGCAGGACCACGCATTTCTGGACCGTATGTCTAGCTGATACCTTGGGTGCCCTTGTACCTGTGCCATACACACATGTACACGCAGGCCATGTTACAATAACACATGTGTGGTGTACCTTACACAATGGATACAACGTTACATGTCTCAGTATAGTCATGCTGTGATCTCTACCTGACTCAGACAGTTTACATATGCAAATGACAGTCATGTAACACATCTGTACTCACCTGCATGCCACTAACACAGGGTGTAGTCTACTCTGCCATGGGCCATGTTCTCCACAGTACTGATGCATGTAGTACTCCTACATGGCGTTTGCAGTGGGCAGGGTGGGAGCAGTCCTGCATGTGTGCACACATGCCACATTTCTCGCCCGGCGTCTGTGTGGCGCCCACAGACTGGACACACCGTGCTGTGGGACATAGGTCCTGTGCACATCCCACAGGGGCACACTGTGTCACTAGTCATGTGATAGCTCCCTTGCTGGTAGGGTGACACAAACCCATGGTACCACCACAGCGGACGTGCTGTAGACATAACAGTTGACATCCACTTCTGCCGTTCAGTGGACACTACCATGGGGGGGGTGTCGCTACTGTGTACATTGCACATGTGTTTACACACGGCCCTGCTGGACATCATTGTGGCACACATTGCACCTGCTACGGAACGTTTGGACATGGTTACTTGCTGTTCCCTCCATTTCGGGTACCTATTCTGCTACTACATTGTCCCATATGTGCAGGCCATACATATCTTGTGTATGTACATAACATTAGGCCATCCCTCCATCATGCATGCTGTGCCTGTGATACTGTCTATGATTTCTGAACATATCCATCATGACAGCTTTGCATTACACATAATTGACATAGTCACCCCTACTGCGTGGGATACGTACATGTCGTGCGCACATTCCGTATGACATCAACGGTATATGCCCATGCACATGTGTGCTGTGACACTATACATACATGTCCTATCCCCTGCTGTGGCACTTCATTGTTGGATATCCACTGCCAGCATCAGCGTGGGTGGTGGCATTGTTCTGTGTTTGCAACCCCTATGGCAGACCTGGGGTAGGGTTACCACCTGTGCCACTTTGCAAGGGACAGTCCCTCTTTGGGCAGTTGTGTCCTGACAAAACATATTACAAATGGCAAATGTCCTGAGATTGTAGGACATAATTATGTCCCATTTTTATGTAAGAGTTGCATAACATAGTTATTTATGTATGTACATTCCTAAATGTTACAAGACACACAATAAGCAACTTAACTGCTACAAGACTACGCTTTTATTTAGGCTAATGAGTACAGTTCTACCCTTTGTACTGACCATGGGTATGTGTCCACCTGTAACATCTGATGTGTGTCCCGAAGATGTCCCACTTTTGCCATTTGAAAAGGTGGCAAGCCTAACCTGGGGTTATCCCGGGTGTGTACATGTTGTCCCACTGCTCTGCACACGTTGTCCACAGTCGTTGGTATGCTGCGCGGCTTAGCATTACATAACCAACCTTCACCTCTCTGCCTGATGGACAGGTATCTTTACCTACACACACCGTTCACATACTGTACAGATTCGTCATACCTATCGTGCGTTACACACCAGTACATGTCGTGGGTTCGACATACCTTTCCAGCCTTTGGTTTTGCATTCTTCTGTTAGTCCTTTAGTGTTCCTTCTTTGTTCGGTATGAACATACGGTTTGAATATCCAGGGAGTCTTCCTTATATTCGTCGTCACCTGAGGCATGTGGGTTAATCAGGCCAATAGCTGTTCCTCGGTGTGTACTTATGCGCATATCACCGGTGATCCCCCTCCTTTCGTTCGTTATGCGTCGGCACTAGGACATGGTTCTTTCCTCGTGTGGCCGTTGGTTATTTGCAATACCTTCGTGAGGATGGTATGTATTGTATCATGTTTGTGTGACTGCATCCGCTATGTGTGGTTTCGGGTACATTTCGCTGTGGTGTTAGCCGTGGATTGTGTGTGTTGGGTATGGTATTCTGTTCGACATGTGGGTGTCCGTGTCCTGGCGGCGGCTGTCGATGGCGTTGTGCATTCAGATGTGTAACATAGCTGTTATATTCCTGTACACAACGGATGCAAGGATGCATCAGCCGCTGCTAGTGTTTCCCACGAGCTTGTTGTGGGTATGCCGCTGTCATTGACTGCCTGTATGTTTTGCTACGGTTTTAGCTGTTATCCCTTTGATATGTGCGATGGGGTATATCTGCGGATGTGGGTAAGGGTGCGGGTGTGAATCTTGCATTTATACATACGGGATATGCTTGTGTGTGCTCCATCCCTGCTTGGGGGCTGCAGGTTACCTGTCTGTTGTTCGGGAATGTTTGTTTTGTTGATGTCGTGTGCTGTCGGTATCGCCTGCATGTGTGCTTCCTGCACGTATTCCTCCTTCACATGGGTTATATATCTGCGGATGTTCGTCCGTGCCTACTATCCATTGGCATTTTGTCGCTGATAGTTACGGTGAATGTGGTCCTATACTTGGGACGGCCTGTATGCTACCGGTAGCCTCCTATTCCTGTGCCGCTTGCTTACTTCACGGTCGTGGAACACACAGCGGTATTTATGGGACCGTAAGTGTTCCCGATCGGTGCCGGGATAGCACATTCGTATTTTTGCCGTACATGCCTGATGCTGTGTAACGTTGCCGACGGACCGTGTTGAGTGTACCTTATGGCCGCCATACATACGGTCATGGTTTGTACATGCGTCCTTTGCATCTCCTGTTGGCTATGGCCCTGTGGTACATTCTGGGACATTTCCGCTTTGCATCGTTTTACATCGCCACGTGCATAGCCACTGAGGAGATGTCAGTAATGCTTTGTGGGTACTGCTGTACATACGCCTATGGTTCCTGTACTGTATGCCTACGCATGTTATTACACTCCGCCTGTGACATGTCATCTACATACTCATTTTACAGTGGCACACACATTACACACACACAGCGGAACACACGACAACCTCACCTCACACATACACATATTGCCGCCATGGCTCTCAACCTTCTATTTCCAGGGTGAGGAACACACACATTAGTAATGTGAAACAAATGGGCATAATGTGGAACACATAGTAATGGCATAGTGACAACTTCAACTAAGTAGGTCATAGGTTGATTATAATATGCTGATTTACTTACAGTGAAGAACCTTTAATGAATTACTATGATTACATTCTATTTACCAGGATGTCATTTATATACATTCCTAACAATGGATGTTTGACAGACATTTTCAATGTGGAACTTTGAGGAACTGCGAGGAACATGAACTGTTTTACACCCCAAATGAGGTACGTTCCTCATAATGTCATACACTTCACTGGTATGCTTGCCGCTTTCGCACCGACGGTTGAACACAATACGTACGTTGGCCGCATCGCCGGTGGCGGCGTGTATCTCCGCACTCATATCCTATGGACATGACACGCACATATCCCGTTACTGTACCGTGGACTGGTGACCATCCCGACACGCGGATATGTATTGATGCAGGTTGACATTTCCATGGCTGCCGTTACCTGCTCTGCCCACCCTCCCGGATGATCGGGTTGTCGGACACTATGTTTACTATGTGGTGATTTCGCGTCTTACTTATCTGTGAACTTGCATCCCTGGGTTCCATATTACCCTGTTGTACTTTATATCTGTGTATGCGTACATATATTTCTACATGTGTACTGATATCTATTTCCGTATCTGTGTATGCACATGAGTACATATGTGGTCGACTTGCGGCGATAGTGGCAGCATACGGCTACGCCGTGTGCTGTAGAACCGCGTGCGGTGAGGTGTTGGCGTTCCATGCTCTGCTGGCTATTGGGTGTGCAGTGTTTGGGCGGTGCCTTTGTTGGAGTCACACATACGTCCGCACATACTGTACACATTACGGGCGGACATGTTTGTGTGGCGTCCATTTTACTGTGTGTGCAGGTCAGGAGGTGTCAGTCCATGGGGCCTACACTGTCAAAGTATGTGCTATGCGTTCCCTCTTTGCCAGGGCGTAGGCATATTGGGTACGCCTCTGTCTACCTACTGGGGCTGGCTCAGTGTGTCCATGGTGCTGAACGCCCTGTGCCTGTGCTTGCCCTGGCAGTTGTGGCGGGCTTGGTGGCCCTCCGGCATTATGTCCCTGCAGCAGCTGTTTCCGCAGAATCATATTGTGTAGCATACAACATACTATGAATATGTGGGCACTTGTGCCTGGAGAGTACTGCAAGGCTCCACCGGATGTATCCAAGCACCGGAACCGTGATTTCAACATCCCGAACACACGCTCTATGATTATTCTTGTTTGTGCGTGTGCCTCATTATGGCGTTCTTGCATGTGTGTGTGTGTGTGCATTTCTGATGGGTGTCATCAACCACGGCTCCAGTGCGTAGCCAGCATCCCCCACAAGGTGACCTTGTGTGATGTCCCCCCTGGCGAATACCTGATACAGCTGTGAGGCATGCCAGATATGGGAGTCGTGGTAGCTTCCAGGGCTGCCAGCACACACATCCATGATAATGCCCTGCGCATTGCACACGACCTGGCAATTGATGGAGGGGTATCCCTTGCGGTTTATGTAGCGTCTACCCTGCTCCCCGGGTGGTGACTTAATTTCTATGTGCGTACAGTCTATCGCACCCAGGACCTCCGGGTATTGTGCCACACGGTGGAAGCGGCGCATATTGCTAGCCAACTCCTCCTGAGATGTGGGGAAATTTATGTGCTCATGGGCATGTGGTAACATGGCATCCAGGAACTGGTGTAGTACCCTGGATGCTGATGCCTGTGAGATGCCCATTATGTCCCCGGTTGGCCTTTGAAAGGTACCTGTAGCCAGTATTCGCAAGCTCACACATACCTTGGTGTCCACTGGGATGGGCTCCCCTCTGTTGTCTCTTGTTCTCAGGCGCGGCCGGCACAGATCCACTATTTGCTGTAACGTGTCCCTGTCCACCCTGTAGCGCTCTACTATCTCCAGGTCTCGCAGCCCCTGGTAGGTCACCCTTGGTCTGAACACTCTCCTTCTCCTGTGAAGCCTACGGTAGTTGTCGGCACCACCCTCCGCAACTCCGTCTGTCTCTGCCACATACCTATGCATCACGGCCACGGCGGCACCCATCATATACATATTAAAAGTTCCCCGTCTGTTTACACCCTACGGTGCGGCGTTTGGGAAATCGCTGTGTGTTGTGTGCATTCACACTTAATACTGTTGTGCTGTATACCCGGTGATGTCATTGGGTGTGTCTGTGCAGCCATATCCATGGCTTATTTCCGTGGTTTTACGGTTGCAACTGCAACGGTACTGCCTGTAGTGTTACATTACAGTTGCCTGCATTGCCTTGGCTTTGCATCTTACATTACTGCATCCTGCAGGCACATGGCATATGATGCATTTTATCTGCAGCCGCAGTTATGCTACCTCTGTACTTGGCTGTGCTATTTCGGTTATTTGCTCTTTGCATTTCTGCTACATCCCCTACTATCTTTGCATTCATATGCCTCCCTTTCCCGTTATGCAGGAGTCTGCATGCAGAGTTATCAGCGGCCGCGATTTGCCCTTCCTGGATTGATTGGTGTTGATTGCTCATTACGGCTCCATTTACACTGCTTCCGCATTTCCTCGTATTCTCCGCATTACCTTCCTATATCCGTGGTTGTTGACGGGAAGGCCGTCACATGACTGGTTTAGGGAACGTAGTCATCCTCGTGCACATGCATCTGTGCGCGCATTATGTACTCTCAGCGCATCTATTTCCTAACACGCCAGTCCTGATGCTGTGATGTGCATTGTACAGCCCAGATTTGCTGACCTCCAATATCCTTCCTCCAAATGTGGCACACCCCTCTGTGGTTGACATGTATCTCGTGTAGGCCACTCCTCGGTGTAGTACCGCTCGCGTTTGCTCCATCCTTACACTGGCGCCGTTTTTGCGATTCACTATTATCTGCCTCATTTGCATGGAATTGACTACTAATACATGGTTACGGCACCGAACACCGTCACCACTCCTTGACAACCATTGCGCTGGGGTTGAAGCTTTACATACATACTATGGTGTGTGGTGGCTGTGCAGCTGATGTGTGTTATACTGCTCTTTTTGGACATTGTCATATTATTTCATTGCTTTGCAACTTCTGTGCACATATCCCGGGGGTCTGCTGTTCTTTCTACGTACGTGCCATTTATGTCATTTTTTACATTTTGTGCATATTTTCTTTGGACATTCTCGGTGCCTTTCCACATTGGCATATTGCACCTATATGATACCTGACTTTGACAGCCTTCCGTTACTCCTCGGTCATGTTTGGGTAAATGTAAACCGTTTTTTTTTGGTTTACATTGCCGTGCCTTACGCTACGCCTCGCCGCCGTGGATCGCTATTTGCCCTCATTTGCATGGTGCAATACCGCACACAGTGTGTTTTGCATACCTACGCCGGGGGCGGAGACGGTCCAGCGCACGCCGGTAGTGCACGTGGAATTCATTCATACCTGAATCGCTCAGCAGCCATATTTGGCGTTATAACGCCGACGCTATGCTGGCGCCTGGCGCAAGGTTCATGAATCCGGGGGCATATCTTTTCTATACCCTCTAACAAACATGTTTACCACTTTATTAGCCTCTTCCTTGGCTTCACTCACATTGTTGCATAATCTGCTTGTTCTTAAAATTTCTCCATAGGGAACATTATTTAGTGTATGACTTGGATGGCAGCTTTGAGCATGCAACATATGATTCACTTAATCAGATTTTCTAAAAATACTAGTTTTTATCATACCATTTTCTAGACCTTCCAAAGTGATATCCAATTAGTTTACTTTCACACCCTCTTGTAAACCATCATGCTTGATTTGATATTTATTTTTATTCATATACTTAAGAAATAATTGTATTTCATTATGTCCTCCTTGACAAATAAAAATAAGGTCTATAAACCTAAAATATTTAATAACAAATTTTTGATAAAAAGAGCTTCTATAAACATGAGTATTTTCAACCAAGCCCATAAACAAATTTGCATACATGGGGGCAAATGCTGCCCCCATTGCTGTTCACTGCAATTGTCTATATAGCTGACCATCAAATTCAAAAATGTTATTAGTTAAACAAAAACTTATTAGTTCTTTAATATATTGTGTTCTAGGACTATCTCTCAAAAAATATTCTATAGCTTGCATGCCAAATTCATGATTTATGCTAGTATACAAACTAGCAACATCCAGTACCAAAAAATACATATTTTTATTCCATTTTATATCCTTTATTTTATCAATGAAATCAAATGAATCCTTTATATAAGAAGGTAATTTAGTTACTTCATGTAATAAAAACTGATGCAAAATATACCTTAAATTTTGAGTAAATTACCCACAGACTGACACTATAGGCCTGTTGGATTTAACAAACTCTTGTGTATTTTAGGCACACAATAAAATCTAGCCATAATAGTATTTTTGCTTGAAAATGTATTAGTGACATCACATACAGTAAAATAATTCAGGCGAACACCTTTATGTAACAAATTGTCATACTGACTTTTAGCTTGTGTAGATACTTTCAACTCCACTCTTTCATATACTTGACAATTATTTAAATGATTCATACACATCTTAAAATAGTCATTAGATTTCATGACCACCAATTTTCCCCCTTTGTCCGAAGGTTTAAATACAATATTGCCATTATTTCTTAACTGCTGTATACTCAGCCATTCTTCCTTTGACAAATTATATATAATGTCATTTTGATAAAATTCCTCAACTTCCTTCTCTAATACGAAAAGAAATGCTTGATAAAATGTATTTATACTGTCATTTTTAAATGGCGGCATAAACACACTTTTTGCCTTTACCTTTGACATATCTAACTTACTGTAAGCATTGATTTCAGTATCTGAGTTAAAAGAATAGTAACTATCTTCACTAGAGGAAGTAGCTTCATGATTTTCTGCTAAACTATGCAAATTATTAACATTTTCAAAATAATTAATAATATGCATTTTTCTTACCAGTTTAAATAAATCCCCTTTCAGTTCATGCAGTCTCAGTAAAATGGAGGGTATGAATTTTAACCCCTTCTCCAGTGTAGACATTTCCATTGTATTAAATTCATAACCTGATAAATTTACAACATAACCATTAGAAATACATGCCGTTTTCAATGTCTCATTAATATGTCCACTTACTGCGTTTGGTATAGGGACCATAGTTCTGTTCACTGTTTGTTTCCTGCCCTTGCCAGGAACATTTATTTGAACCTGATTTTTGTCCCGCATTAGTCCGAAACGTTTTCCAAAAGGTATTGACATTATTGGGTTTGGGTAGTGCAGGAAAATGTTCTTCTTTGTAATCTCCTTCATCCAATGAAGATGCTGCACTTTCTTCTGAGATGTAATTGTTTGCTCGCCTCTGTTGAGCTTCCTGATCTGTTTGAAACTTAACCTGCTGAAGTTTAGGCTGCTGATTGGTAATAAGCACAAAAGTCTTTTTCTGCTCATAGTCCCTCAGATCTCTTTTCAATTTATTTGTTTTCCTATTCAAAAGTTCTTTCTCATATTCTTCCTTCTTTTCTAGAATTTGTTTATGGCCGGGAACCACCAGATTGGCTTCCTTTTTTGGAGGATAGCGTCTTGGTTCTGTTTGGGATAGCATGATCCATGCACTCATGTAAGTGCTGATAGAGTGCATTTGTGTAGGATTCAGCAGTCGTAACTGTATTTCCCATCTGCATGGGTGTCATGAAGTTTGCCACTTCTGTTTTAAAAAAGCATGAGATTGGCTTTGGAGAAAATTTTTACCATGGTTTCTTTAATGGTGGGTGCGGGCAGGATGCGGATATCTAGGGTGATTAGCATATGGTTGGATCTGACCAATGAGGAGTTGACTTCAGGTGAGGAACACCAGTCACTCATGTTGGTAATGACTATGTCTAGGATATTGTTACCCCTGGTGGAGTGTGGATAAGTTGATCCAGGGCATTAGAATTTATGAATTCCAGAAAGCGTTGAGTGAAGGAGTTGGGTACATGAGTAGTTTTCCCAGTTAATGGTGGGGTAGTTGAAATCACCCATTATTAGGGTGTTTGGTTGAACCCTAATATTTTCCAGTATATTCAAGAAAAGAAGAGTGGGAATCCTGATGCATGGTGGGGGATCTGTAGCAAGCTACAATTTGGATTGCAGTTTTGCCCAGAGTTAGTTGCACATGGATAACCTCGGATGAATTATGCTGCGCAACTAGCCTGGAGGTATGGGTAGCCTTAATGAATATGGACACACCTCCACCTTTGGTGTTCTGGTCCAGGTTAGATGGCCGAAAAGTGTGGTATGAGATATAGCCTGATAATGCAGCAGTGCTCTCTAGAGCCTTGAACCAGGTCTCAGTCACTGCACAGATATCGATGTTCTCCATTTCAAGGAGTGCCTTGAGTGATTGCATTTTGAGATTTAGACTTCTAGCATTGAGTAGCGTTACCCTCAGTTTTTGCTTGCCTGTTCCTGTTATGGTGGTGAATTTGTCAATTGAACCTTGCCTAAAAAAGGCACTATAAGGGTGGCAAGACTCTTAGCCAGTATCCAGAATCCCAGGGATGACAGATGCAGGCCATCTCTGGCAAAGCATTGTGGTCTGTCAACCATGTTGTCCCAGGCAAACAGATACTGGATCCCCTTAGAAGGACACCAGATGTTTAGCCAGTTGATGAAATCAATCATTTTGTCCTTGTACTGCGGTAACATTCTGGGCGATGGCAGTATGCTACTCAGGGCTAGGGTCATACCTGCTGGGCTACAAGATCAGAGAGTTCTTCCATGTCTCTTTTCATGTAGTCCAGGGAGGTACTTCTCAGGTCATTCACACCAACATGGACAATGACAGAATCATATTTATACTTGTTGTGGAATGACCTGAGTGCGTGGGTTATGTGGCGGATCCTGGCACCCGACAGGCAGCTGACAGTAACCTTCTCCTTGTTTAAGAACCAATTGCTGTAAGTGCCAAAACTGCTGGAAGAAATGAACAAAGATAATTTTCAAAGTAAATTTATTCCAAAAATGTAGATATTCACATAAAATACTCTGTACCAGTGCAGCAGACAACAAACACATGGATGACTTTACACAACTGGCGTTTTCATCTCAGTTTCCCGACTTCATCAGATAACCAGTAATTTCTTCAATTAACCTTTATGTCATCTAATTAATACAAAAACACCCAATCCCATTCAAGATCTGAATTTTAAAAATTTAAAAAGACAGTGAACATTTTATTGTTTACATTCACTAAATACATATACTGTCATTATGTTTCTCCATTAAATAGATGCTTAATAATAAAATTCTCAAATAAATTAATTTAAAATACATTGATATACATTTAATTTAAATTAAATAAATTATTATATATTAAAATAACTTCATAAATATTTTAAAACCTATTGTATTTTAAATGTGCAGGAATAAATGTCTTATGATCTACTGACTAAAGTGCTTAGTGCAACCCTATTTCTAAAGTTTTGCAGATCTTAATTTTAAAAGTGGAACGATGGATATATAATCATTCAGCCCTGTGGGGCTTCCTGCATCCAGGGTCACTTGCCACCAAAGTTCTCTGAATTCTATTCTCTCTTCCCATGGACCTCCCCTTACATCTTTCTTAATTTGTTCCAACACAAGAAAAGAGAATTTATCATTTGGACAAGATCTAGTGCGTTTATATAAAGCACTAGTTTCTTTTCTTGTTATAATATCGTATTTGTGTTCGTAAATTCTTCTCTTTAATATTTTCTCTGACTTTCCAACATAAAAAGATGTACATTCTGAACACACAACTAAATATACTATCCCCTTGGTTTCACAGTTGTAGTATCCTTCACTTTCTATCCATCTGTCCCTACTTTCTAAATACATTTTGTTTGCATTCATAATATTTGCACAATGTGGACAATGTCCACACTTATATGTTCCTTTTCTTCTCTTGTTGTATTTGTTAATATTTCCATGCTCCAATATATTCTTAAAACTTTGTGAATTCTTGTATACTAACTTAAAAGGAAGATCTAATATTTTTTCCAAGTCTGTAAATGCCACAAATCTATTCCATTCTTTTTCAACTATTTTTGGTAGTATTATTAAGAGCATTGTATTCCAATACTAATGCTTGCTGGAAGGTAATGTTATCATAAATATCACTTGTCAAGGGTGTGTCATGATGGACATGTACTATATTTCCCCGGATTGGTTTAAACGTGTGAGCTCTTCCTTCCATAACCTCTTCTTTCATTTTATTAATAAAATTGTGTGGGTAACCCCTCTCTAAAAACATTTTCTCTAACAAGTCACATTCAATCTGGAAATCAGTATCTAAACTAATCATACAACTTCCCCTTACAAATTGACCCTTTACTATATTTTTCTTACAATAATGGGGGTGTGCACTTTGATAATGCAGAAAGGAATTGCAAAAGGTGGGTTTCCTAAATATCTTAGTTTCAAACTTCCCATTCGTTTTATAAACTTCTACATCCAAATATTGTAAACTTTCTTTGGAAGTATTGAATGTAAATTTAAGGAAGTCAGTAGTTTCTTCCATATAAATCTTGAATTCTTCTAACTTTTCAACACTTCCTGTCCATAAAATAACTATATCATCTAGGAATCTCCAATAAAGAGTCCAACAGGAGGCATATTCAGAATTTAAAATATATTTTTCTTCCCACTTAGCTAACACAAAGTTAGCATAAGTGGGGGCACAGGCCGCACCCATTGCAACTCCATGAATCTGCTGATAAAATTCCCCATTGAAGCAAAGAAAGTTATGTTTAAGAATCATATCCATTAGGGCTACACATGCAATTTTGTCATTTTGGAGCAGACTGTCATCATCAAAGACCATTTCTTCAAACATTTCCATCCCAGAAGAATGGAGAATATTGGAAAATAAGTCAATAATGTCTATAGTAATAAATATTAGGTCTTGACAATAAAGGTCATCAGATAATACCTTAAGAAGGTCCCATGAATCTTTTAAAATAGATTCCTTCTTAGTCCGCAAACACTTTAATTTAGTATCTACATATTTAGCAAGTGGATAGGTTTTAGAACCCTCCGCTGAAACTATAGGCCTTAAAGGGGGTCCTTCTCGTTCTTATGAGTTTTAGGGATTCCAAAAATTGTGGGTACGCTAGGTTTATCCACTTTTAAATATGCAAAAGTTTTGTTTTCATAAAGTCCCTCATATAACATGTCATTCAAAGAAATGTCAATTTTATTGTAGGCAATGTTTACCTCATTTTTAGATACATTGAGATGTCTATCCTCATTCCTGAGAATTAAATTCATTTTGCCCTCATACTCAATATTGTCCATAATAACTACTCCTACACCTACTACACCTTTACCTAGTTTCATAACTCTAATATTAGGATTGGATTTTAACACATTAAGTAGTTCACATTCTTTTGCACTCAAATTGGGTCTAAATCTAACTTTCCTATACTTATTCCTAAGTTCACTTTCAATAATGTTTTCCAAATTTTTGAGCTGTGGGTGGAGAGGTGGGTTATAAACTGTTCTTCGTCTCAGACCCTGATCCACTTCCCTACTACTGAGGGGTAGTATTAATCCTAAGTTAACCTTCCTTAAAAATAATTTAATATCTAACAAAGTTTTGGTGAGCTCACCTTTCCTATATGGGATAAATTTGAAGCCCTTTGATAACAAACTAAAATGTTCCTTCTATAATAATATATCACTAAAACTGCAAATACAAAATTGGTTAAAAATGCGCTTAACACCATCAACTGTTATCTCATTACTTACATTATTGATAGGATGGGTGTAACTTAATATCTCCCTCTCCCCCTTCTCCCCCATCCAATAAAAATTTGATTCCTGATACCCTGATTTTTTCATCAGTCTTTCAGATCTACGTGGGGGGGGGATTCTTCATGAGCATAAGTTTCTTCTTCATACTGGTTATTGTCACTCATATTGACTTTGTGATTAACATAATTGACCTTTTTGAAGCCATAATTATTCATTGTATACCCTGTAGTACGTGGCTTAGGGTAACTAATACCACTTTTGTACTCATATGTATCACGTTCTAACTTTTTAAATTTCCTCTGCACTATGTCTGTGCATTTACTATCTATCTCACCCCTTATATTAAAATATTTCTCTTTTTCTTCTTTTATAGTACATATCAGGTCATCCTTAATGCATTAGTTGAGTTCGTTTATTTCCTTCTGTAAATCATTCTGACATCTAACATTTTCTTTAATTATAAGTTTAAGAATGTCTAGTCCACAATTGTTAAACAATTCTATCAATTCATTGTGAAACACTGATCCCATTTGGACATTATTTGGAAATTTACAAACCTGTAGCCCCTTAGGGACTATACCCCTGCAATGCATTCATTCAAATACTCATTTTCAATATCAAGAGTTCGATATTTCAACATTAATTTACTTAAATTATCTAACTTGGTACTATATCGGTCAGTAATAATAGGCTGTTTTTCATTACTGTCATTCTGTTTAAAAGAAAACTTTTTATAGAGCCAGTCTTTGGTTTCTTTGAAGTTAATATTATTGCTAGAAGCAATATTATTATTAACAGTACCTTGCAATGTTTTGTGAAAGGTCATTACTTGTGTAGGTAATCCAATCCTGGAATTACTAGGACCTTGCAAATCCCGAAGATTCTCCTTGTTTAGCCTGGTGAGTGGGACATCAGTGTGCCTGACTATAGAGTCACCTATGACTAGTGTGTTTGTGACGTTGTGTTGCCTTATGGACTGTGGTTTATTGGCACACTGAGTCTGTGGGCTATGTGTCATTTGGGTTGTGTTGGGGGGGTCGAGGTTGCTTGCATTTCTGCTTTGGATGTCTCTGTTGCTTGAGCAGATTATTATTGAGAGCCTCCACAAATGTTTTTGTGTTTCTATGTGTGGATTTTGGTGGTGTAGGTTTAGTGGGATTATGTGATGAGCGTGGTGTGATGCAAGTCTTTACCTTCTCCTTTTGACTGTCAAGTTCAGTTTAGGATGGAGATAGCTTTACCTACAGTTTGGCTAGATAAGTGCATGTATCACAGGTTGTAGTGTTGGGTGGTAGGAGGAGAGGGTTGTCTGTGTACATGAGGCAATTGCTACATTGCCCCAAGATGCCCAGATTCATCGGATAGACAGGAAAGAACACTGGGAGCTGACCCCTGGACATGCCTGAATAAACAACTACTTTCCTCTAGACAAGTGAGGAAAGTGAGTATAAGAGCTGTTTTTTCTCTAAACAAGTGAGGAAAGTAAGTACAAAAACTTTTTTCCTCTAGGTAAAGAGGAAGATTGAGTGCTGTAGTAATTTGTAACTTATTTAGTGCTAACAAAAAGTTCTGAACAAGTGCTGAGCACAAATAAGCAAATTCAAGTGCTAAAACTAAGAATCTGTAGCTGGATCTTGTGGTAGATAGGCAATCTAGTGCTTACCACTCCTACTAATAAGCTAGGTAAAGGGGACAGTTGAGTGCTGTAGTAATTTGTAGCTTATTTAGTGCTAACAACAAGTTCTGAACAAGTGCTGAGCACAAATAAGCAAATTCAAGTGCTAAAACTAAAATCTGTAGCTGGATCGTGTGGTAGATAGGCTACCTAGTGCTTACCACTCTCACTGATAAGCTAGAATGCTTCCCTCCAACACAGAAAGGCTTGGGGGGGCTCAGAAGCTTACAAACAGTTCTGGATACAGCAAATCTGTATCTGGACTAGACTAGTTACAGGAAAGATGGGAAACAAGTGCAAACACAGGCTTTTAAACCAGAAAGTTGAAAGAGATGGAAAAACTGCCAAATGGCCAATAAACTACAATTTCTGGGCCAGAAGCCATTCTTGTGGTAGACAGGCTACCTAATGCTTACCGCTCCAACTGATAAGCTAAAGGCTTCCCTCCAACACAGAAAGGTTTTGGGGGCTCAGAAGCTTACAAACAGTCCTGGTTACAGCAAATCTGTATCTGGATTAGACTAGTTACAGGAAAGCAAGAAACAAGCTTAGACATTTTTTTTAATTTAAATTTTTATTTATTTATTTAGTTATTTATTTTTTACTAAACTGGAAAGGGAGAAAGGAGAAACAGAAAATAATTCAAAATTAAGGACCTAAATAGCTTGCCCTTCACAAATGTTCTCTCTGTATTAGGTAGAATGAGCTATTGACACTAGACTGGAATAGAACTGAGATAGAGATGAACAGATGGGACTGGTAGGAGTGTCTGAAGTCAATATATAATCTCACTGTACTTGGTTGAGTGAGCAAATGAGACAGACCCAGAAGGAGTGTTCAAACACAAATTTACAGGAGGGGCAGGCAATTTCAAAGCCGCCAAGATTAATACCACAACAAGAACAGGGAGGGAGGGTGGCAAAATAACTGCAGAGAGAGAGAAAAACAGACCACAGTATTCTATGAAACAATTAAATAGAAAAATAAATAACTAGAGAGAGACACAAACCACAGTATTCAATAAAACACTTAAATAGACAGAAAAATAAAATGCAGTGCAATCGTTAACACTGCAAGTTTGTACTTAACTCAGCTTGTAATGCAGTGGATTGCAGGTATGTAGCAGAAGCCAAACAACTCAGATACTGATCAGTAATAATTTCAAAGATATGTCACTAACACTTATAAATACAGAGAAACCCTCTAAGCTAAGAGTTTAACACTGAATATCAATGAAGTGAAAAAACAATAGTCCATACTAACTGCAGACAGAGAGAGAGAGAGAGAGAGAGAGAGTCCACAGTATTCTATGAAACAATTAAATAGAAAAATAAATAACTACAGAGAGACACACATACCACAATATTCAATGAAACAATTAAATAGACAGAAAAAAATAAAATGTAGTACAATCTTTAACACTGCAAGTTTGTACTTAACTCAGCTAGTAATGCAGTTGATTTTAGGTATGTAGCAGAAGCCATACAACTCAGATATTGATCAGTAATAAATTCAAAGATATGTGACTAACACTTATAAATACAGAGAAACCCTCTAGGCTAAGAGTTTAACACTGAATATCAATGAAGTGAAACACAATAGCCCCCACTAACTGCAGAGAGAGAGAGAGAGACCACAGTATTCTATGAAACAATTACAGGATGGCCTCTGCAGGCAGTGGTAACTATAACTGCTTGGAGTTTGTTTTTTAGTGATAATTAAAACTGCTTGGAGTTTGGTTTTAAGATAATGTTTGCCACCAGCAAGAACTAGTAACCTAATAATAGCAACAAAACTCACCAATTTTTGCTAAAATTAGTGCAAGCAGTACAAGTACACTCAATATAAAGCAATTTTATCAAAGTTCTTTTAGAGTTATTAGTAGTTTAAGAGGAGAGACTTTGAAAAATTATACTTATGTGCTTATTGTCATCAGCCGACAAATAGGTATCAGATCAAGAAATTAAAACACTTATCTGATGTTCTCTGTTTTGTAGAACTATTACAATGTTTACAATTATTACTTAAAATAGATCTTAGTTTTTATAACATTCTTTAGCCACTACCTTTTCTATTAACTACAGATACTTGTTATGTCAACCATTCTTCAATTAACTGCAACAGCAACATTGGCTCTCCACGACAGTTCAGCAGAAATCTACAAGTAGTGGTTGCAGAAATTTCACCTTTACAGTACTACATCCAGGAAAGTAGATCAGTATTGAGAAATAAGTTTCTACTTTCTTCATCTTACTAGTGATTATGCCATAAATGTATCTAACATATATAACATTTTAATCTTACTAAAGACTACCAGCCTGACCATTCTGTTATTAATAATGGTTTTAATCTACATTATGGCCCTAAAAAGTACTTGCCATATATTTCTCAATAATGTTTAAGTCGAAATTTAGACCATCAGAAGTATAGTAATGCCTATGCACCTGAACAGACATGTAAGGATGTTCTGAGGTCTGTTTCATTCTTTGCCGAGACATAAAATAGTCTTCAGCATAAAGAATAATAAAGTGAGAGGCAATATTTTGTCATTATCAAGATTCACTGGACAAAGGTGTGAATGTGTAGAGAGTAGCAGAATTAACTAGAACTCAGATGATGGAACTTTCTAAGGATTTGACTGTGTGTACAGTTAAAATGAAGCAAATGTATATCAAAATAAGAAAAATAAAAATGTTTTGGCACAGTACAATGTGAAAAATTCTTCAAAATGTATATGAGAAATGTTCTAGAAAAGTAATTTATGTATCTATATTTGTTTACTTTTGTAGAGAACTAATCAAAAATGAAAAATTGCAGGCCCAGAGTATGCTGCGGGGCAGAGCAGCATAAAACAGAAATAGTGTTTAATAGTAATTGGTAAGAGGCATAAACATATTAATATGTTCTTAGACAAGTACATCACTGCAGAATAAAGTTGGCATTGTAAAATATATTGAATTAAGCTAATAAAACTGTTGAAACTAAGCTGAGTTTACATATTTACACAAGAGATTAATAATAGGTACTACTGATAACAGAAAAAAAGATGGATAGTATGGATAGTACAGGTTGACAGTACCACATTCAGGTATTGGTTGTGTGATATGGCCTATGGTCTGGTCTTTAACTAATTCTCTAAACAAAAAAAATTGAATTGGGATCCAAACTTAAGAGTAAATGGATATTTATTTTAGATATAATCAGAGAGACAGTGCCATAATTTTAGTGCAAGCTCAGAGCCATGAGTCTTAGGTGTAGGGGATTGAGTGTTGGGTTTGAGTCTAATTTGTTCCTGGGGTTATAAATGGAGGCAGCTATGAAGACTGTTATGGTGAGGGGTGATGTCATGTCCTGATGCAGTAGTTTAAAAGTAGGGAGTGTAGAAGACGGTTTGCTCTGCCTAATGCTGGGAGCCATTTGGCTTTAAAAATTGGAGGGAGGGCGATGATGCCCTTGACTTGGATACTTGGATATGAAGTGGCATATTTCATTGGAGATGCTGTAATACTGTGGCATTTTTATTCAAGAGTATGGTAATCCACATTTCACCTGGGGTAACAAGATAATTTGCCTATGGCAAGTCTGAAAAGTTGAGACAGAAAATGAAGATGATTTGGGGCCCATAATACAAGGCAGTTGAGTTTTAATCTAATTTTGTCAATATGTGTCTGAAAGTTATGGGACTGATCTAGACAATTCCAAGGTGCTTAAGGGAAGTGATGGTATCTATGCAGTTGTTAAACTGGTCCTTTATCAGAATAATTTTGGAGCATTTTATAGCTGTTTCATGAATGTTTAAGGTTGAGGAGTAGGAGCTTTTTAGAGGTATGTTATTCATTTAGTTCCTGGAAATCATCTTGAAGCTGATCTTGGATATCATAGTGTTGGAGCTAGATCTACAGAGGACCATATCATATACATAAAAAAGGTTACACATGGGTTAATCCAAATATTGAGAGCAGGAGACGAGCAAGTATTAACATAGTTAGCCTTAGTATATGGAAAAACTATTGCTATAATTAGATTATTTCCTACTTCTGTACTATTATATTGTGATTAATACTCTAAACGGTTTATTTTTGGTTTATCAATGTTGTGGTATTTCACAGCTGTCTACTTTTCTCTAAACTGTATTTTTAGTTTTTTGGGTGAGTTAAAGCTGTAGAACTGTACAACTGCTCACTGTTCTTTACCATCTTTTACTTTCTTTTTTCTCAGCCCCAAGTCAGCTGTGTCTCATAGAATTTGCAGCACCTATCCTGTGGCAAATAAGACCACTAACATAAGTAAAGCCAGGGGGACTTCCAACTGTACTGAAGAACCTTGCAGAACTTAAATGTATGTCTTATTATAATACAAAAGGCATTAGTAGGTTGTGTTTTTTTGCTGTAATCCTTAATGTACTGAACATAAATGCATGAACCAGCAGCAGGGATCTCAGTCCCCCTCCCCCCATGTAGAGAAATTCTAATTTCTACCCTTCAAGTCTGTAAAAACACTCCACTCTAAACTGTAATTCTAGCCCTTCCAGTCTCTAAAGAAACATTTACCTATCTGTTTATTTTTTTCTACTCCGTTTCCCTACCCTGACCCCAATTCACACCCACCCCTGCATAGTCTGAATTTATAGGTAACCTCCTTTACAAAGATCCTCACCTCACCCTCCCTTTATCCAAGAATTACATCCCTCAGCCCCATCTACACATGCCCTTCCACTTCCCACCACTCCAGCCCACCTACCAGTTCAATATCCATACTCATATCTCTAACTCACCCAACTCACACCCTCACCAAATATAAATACCTCATCTACCTCCAAAACCTCACTCCCACTATGTCTCATTACCCCAGTCTTATCTCCACTATACCGTCCTGGGATTAACCTCCCTATTCACCTGTCTCGCCATAGCCACCATCAACACCTTTTATCTCCTCACAATCAGTCACTGTATCCACCCCAAATCCCCCACTCTAACCCACAACATTACTATCACCCCCACTTAATGCAAGCATATACCCCACCATATACACCCAACCCTCCCCATATAACATGCCTCTCCCATGTACCACTTCTATCCATCAAAAAAGCAACAAAGTCTACAATTTCACTACTTAATCATCCAATACGTAAAAACTATCATCTGTATAACTACCCAGCTACTACTAGGAGGAGACATTCACCCCAACCCTGGGCCAGCATCCCCTGCTAATAAGCCATTCATCCATCACTATCCAACTAAGAACAATCCCACCTACTTATGGATACTAAATATGAATACCCGCAGTATCATTAATAAAATAGAAGCCCTTCATGATGTCATCTCCTTATATAACCCTGATATTATTATCATCACAGAGATGTGACTTAAACCACATATTAAAGATAATTCCATCACCCCTCCTGGGTATAACATTCGGAGGGCAGACCGGCTGCAAAAAAGAGGTGGAAGCTTAGCTCTACTTCACCGAACTAGCTTACAACTCCATCTCCACCAAAAGGATTCCCCCAACATCAACAATGCAGAGACTCTATTTGCAAAACTCTTCCTTAAACAACATAAGCACCTAAATCTACTTGGTATCTATATATCCCCGGGTGACAACCTAACCACCATAGAATACTTTACTGACCTCATGCTCCCTCCCACAAGAAACTATTGTGCTAGGTGACATAAACATTGACTGGAACTCCATCCACTCTCCCACCCCACCCATGACATTAACCTATATAACTTCACCCAACTTATAGATACTCTCACACGCATTGATAAGGCCACAGAAAGAGAATCTATATTTGATTGGATCCTCACAAATCAACCAAATACTGCCCATCAGTGTGGCACCCTAACAAACTCTCTGAGCGACCACAGCCTCACTTTTATCCTCAGGCACAAACTTAAAATAATTAACTCTTCCGCCATTTTACAAACCTGCTCTAACAAAAATTTTCCTAGAGACTACTTCATAAGACCCTTGCAACATTGCAACTGGTCGCCCATCAAACCCTTTCATTAGACAAAGCAGTTGATTACTTCAACTCCACATTCCTAAATATCTTCAACCAACTTTCCCCCTTAAAAACTATCAGGATACATAGCAACCCCACCCCTTGGCTCCAGAAAACCACAAAAGCCCTACTTAGAGCCAGGGATAAAGCCTGGAAAATCTGGCACCACACCAGATCACCCACAGCTAGGCAAACTTTTCATGATCTCTGGAGCAAAGCACAAAAGCAGGTTAAGCTAGATAAACAAAATTACTGTATCACTCAAAAAAAAAAAACAAATACAGTACCAAACCAGACAAATTCTGGGCAACAACAAATAACATCCTATAGCCCAGAAGAACCACCACTCCTTCCCCCAATATAACAGGTACATACATGGACATGGCCTCCAGCTTTAATAACTATTTCACCTCCTCAGTACTTAAACACTTAAACAACATCACTTCCTCCAACATGCCACAACCACCTCTAACGCATATTAATACCACATCTTTCACACTTAAGTCTTTTCCTACCTCTACTATCCAAAAACACCTAGCCAAACTCAAATCAAACCAACCACCCTTGCAGCCAATAACCTTCCTGCCGAATACCTCCAAATTGCATCCACAGCTATAGCCTATCCCATTTCACTTCTAATATATAGATCCATTACCGAACACACTATTCCATCCCTGTGAAAAACCTCATACATCATACAACTCCACAAAGGTGGCCCCTCCCTAGACCTTTCCAACTAACGACCAATTGCAATTCTCTCACCTCTGTCTAAGATTCTAGAAAGATGTATGCATCACCAGTTCCTCTCTTATCTCCTTACCAATAACCTGCTCTCCTCAACCCGATATGGATTTCGCCCATCCCACAGCACCACAACTGCCCTACTCTAATTCACCAGTACTATAAACTCCTACAGGAATCTAAGTAAATTAGTCTCAGCTACCTTCCTATATTTATCCAAGGCATTCAACACAGTCTCACATAATAAACTGCTGTCTTGTCTCTCTGACATCAACCTTAATATCCCCACCCTGCTATATAGATAACCGCCAACAATCCGTCAAATGGCATAACTCTCTATTTCCCCCCCACTCCCAACCTCCTTATGCATGCCACAAAGATCAATCTAAGGACCCCTTCTTTTTAATATCTTCACAAACCAACTCCACTCAGCTACCTCTAAAGCCAACATAGTCCAATACACTGACGACACAACTCTCATATGCTCTGCACCCAATATCCAGCTTCTCCAACAAAAAGCCCAAGAAGCCTTCTCTGAAATAGAGAACTGACTTAACAACTCAGAACTCATTCTAAATCCTAAGAAAATGCAACTAATGCTATTCCACTCTACTAAAATGACCAACCTTACCTTCTCTACACTCTGTGCCAGCAAAACCCAAATCACCCCTGTCAATGAGGCTAAACTCCTAGGAGGTACCATTAACCAGCAACTCGAATTCACAAAGCACATATCAACAACCATCACTAAAGTCCATAAATGCTAGTTTCGCTCCAGCACTGTAAAAATGATCTAACCACCGAATCTCGAATTGCAATAACGAGGACCCACCTCCTATCTACTCTACTTTATGCATACCCAATTCTAACTAATCTTTACAAAATTGACCTTAATAAACTTTCCATGAGTTACAACAAAATCGCTAGATTCTTTACCAATGCCAAGTCATGATCCCACCACTGCCTTTCCCTAAAAGCCTTGCACTGACTTGAATTTCCGAACCTATTACGGTACCATCAACTCACCCTAGCTCATCTAATTTTGTACTATCCCAAGAAAACCCTTAACCTGACTGTCATGCTGAACATCTACAATTCAAATAGACAACTTTGGTCCTCTAACAAAGCCTTAATCAAAACCATCACTTGCAAAAACAACTCTGGAGAATCACTATTTGCCCATCAAATAGCAAAAATATAGAACAACCATCCCCCAGACCTCAGACTACAAAACTCCACACCCTTCTTCAAAAGCCTGCTTAAAACATACCTCTTCACCAACCATCTATGCAACTGTAAGTGACTCCCTGAAGCCTCATTCACTCACTATTTCAACACCCCATCTGTCCTGGACAGCACAAACAACACACTCTAACTATACCTATCCATTTCTGATTCTGGGCATGGTGCTTGATATAAAACAAAAATTATAGATGTGAAGTAAAGGGAAAATGGTGCAGTCTTTACAAAGTTCTATATTATATGAATGAAAGTTCATATAATCGAACAGTCTAATGAGCGGAAATCCCGGAAATCAAAAACAATATTGTGGTTGGCTGCACCCCCCCCACCCCACTAAATATATATTTCAACTCCGAGATTGCACTACAGTGAGGAAAGAGGGTAAATACTCCAGTCTTCACTGTACTATGATCCCACAACATGTATCTTGATTTCTGGAATTTTTGCTCATTAGAGCATTCGATTATATGAATTTTCATTTCTATAATATAGACCCTCTTTACAATGGCCTATATATCATAGTCAGAGACTGCTTGAGCCAATAGATGAATAAAGAAGGATTTGCTATAGCAAGGATGTGACCTGCTTAACAGTAATTGTAGCAAAGTAGAAGTAGAAAGGTGATAGGTATTTTGGAGGGAATGAGGGCAGAGCCATAGCTCTCTCACCAAGTGTCCAGTGCTGATCCACAATCTGAACCACTAAAGCCTAAGTTGAGGAGCAAAATAAAAAAAAAAGTCAGCTCCCTGATCTATCATTTCTCAACTGAGGATTAACAAAAACAAGGGTCCATTCTTTCCCTATTAAGGCTGTAGGAGCTATATTTGTACCAACCAGCAGTTAGCTTGCTAAAACATATGCCACACATGAAGAACTGAAACAAGTGCTTCAGTACTGAATGCAAGCAGTTTCTAATTTGTGTACTGACATTCAGAAATGTTAATATGGAAATTAATGCCTTTTATTGCACTACCATCAATTGGCATCTTCCAATTACAGCCCCTAGTACACTGTGCACAGGATGGCTGCCCCCATCCCCTCAAACTTAACTATGCTTTTGGATGGGGGATCTACATGGAGGTTTATTAGGGGACTGGAGGGTGATAATGGAGGAATGGAGAAATCTGTTATGGAATCAGATGGTATGAATGTTACCATTTTGACATAGTATGGCATCTAGTGTAGAACTGCCCATAGAGGATACACAGCCTATCAGATTGTTAGTGTCTGCATTTTGCTTGTTTGGTAATGCTACGTATGGAGACATAGTGATTTCTAGTTGCTGGCATTGGGTTCTTTTTTCCATTTTGTCCTGGTGTCACCATGAAGTTCCATCAAAGATTTTAGCTCTTTGGTAGATCATTCAGTTTTGCATTTGAAGAGTCTAGTGATTATGCAGAAGTAGGTGTTTTGGTTAGAAAGTAGAAGCTGAGAGGGGTTATTTGCAATGAAGTCAGCATCATTAAGGGTATGAAAGGGAGTCTAGTCTGCACTTGAAAGTGAGAATTAAGACATATTGTTTGTGAATATTGTTTTGAAAGAATTCAGCTTGCAGTTTATTTAAACAGTAATGTTCTGAATGGTTTAAGTTATTGGGCAGTGCTCACTGAATGTGGGAGTGTAGATTGTGACAGAAAACACATGAACAGGATGTGAGGCGATTACAAAGTTTAGTAGAGAGCATTAATGTGAGATGATATTGGGTTTAGCTGGTTGTTAGACAAGTTGATTGATGTCAGCTAGAAATTCAGAAATACCATAGGTGGCATAGGATTACGCTAACATCTCAAAGAATGAGTAATTGTTTGTTGGCTGGAGGATAGTAATAAGGGAATTAGGGTTTGTAGTTCTGGTAATGAGGAAAGGGGCATTAAGTATGCAATGGCACTGTATAGGTGGTCAGATGGTTAGAGGATGAGCAGGTCTGACTGAACACCAACATGCTGAGGTTAGACTTGTCCATTAGTATTATGCCACCCCCTAATCTGACTCCCTGTCCATCATTGAATACATAGTTATAACAAGGAAAGAAATAATAATTATAATGGGGGGTGGGCAGCTTTGAGACTAGGCTCTTTGACTGCAGTTATGTCAGGTGAGTGGGTGGTGAAAAATGCACTGATTTGTGCAAACATATTTCTCATAAATTAAGCATTGAAAAGTGAGCACAGGGATCTGTGGAGGATGTGGAGTGCTGGGTTTTGGCATTGGGCATTGGTTAGAGGGTAACCTGGGTAAATTAAATGTCTGTAATTATTAGCAGAACTGATAAGATAGGGCTGAGTTTGAATAGGCATCTTGGGATTCTTAGGTGCATGCAACATGTTATATTTTCTAGTGAGAAGAAGACATGGGGTATATCCTTTTGTTTTTTTGGTGATCATTTTAGGTAGGTTTATTCATTGTTGCTGTCAGTAAAGGATGTAATGAGCTGTATTAGTTGTTAGTAATGGACAGAGGTAGATGGTGTGGTTTGCTGCCCTAATGCTAGGATTAAGCATGATAGGGATGATGAGGTATTGATAGTTAATTTATGTGATAGAGATAGACAAAAAAGTAGAATTGTGAGAATTTTCAAAATATAACATATGGAACAGGTAGTGGACTGACTTAAGATGGGTGCGGTATTGCAGAAGTTGTGGATGTGAATATTTCAGTTTAAATTTGGGATATCAGGGGTAGGTTGAGAGTTGGGTAGCAGATGAGGGGCAAATGAGGTCACATCCCAGCATTAGCAAAGGCCAGTGAGTCTGTGCTTGAACAGAATCACAGCTGAGAGTCAATGTGATTGAGTGAAGGAAGATAAGCCATTCCAGATCTTGACCTTAATAAAAAAGGGCAGTAATTATATCAGTGAAAAGCATTAACTGAGCGTATCATTCATGTAGGTGAACAAGTTTAGAAAGTTTGCAGTACTCTTAATTTAAAACAGCTTTAATATAGCAGCTTAAAAAGGAAAAGGAAAACGAGACTTTTTTTTTCTTCTTTTCAATCAAGCAGACATAGATGTACCAAGGTGCTTATTAATTACTAGAAGGGTAGTGGTCAGGAGCAGTTGAATCTCTTTCTCAAGATGCACAACACACTGTTAAAATAGGTATTAATTGCTGCTGTATACTTATATACATAATAAATAATGCATAATATACGTATTAATACTGATTCTCTGTAATGTACTAATGTTTTATAATTTAGTTAATGTAAGAGGTATGCCATAACACTGGACTGCAGAAACCAGTCATTATCTAATTAACTTTTTGAGCATGAAGTCAATGATTACCTAGTTATCTTTTTGGCCATGATGACAGAGAAATGATAGTTACTGAGCTGAACAGATAGGGTCTATACTGGATGATCGAACTTTCAAAAGTTCGACTGTCATATGGTCGACACCATATGACTGAATTTTTGAAAGTTTGAACATTTTAACAGAGATTTCCGTACAGCATGGAATGGGAAGACTTCTCTTTTCTGCACTGTAGTGCGATCTGGAGATGGTAAGAGCGGGGGTGTGGGGGTGCAGGGGGGCTTGCCCTCCTGCTTAAAACATTCAGGTAGGTTATTTGTGTAGTTTACTTATTTTTTTTTTATTAGATGTTCAAACATTTGAAAGTTCTATCATATGGTGTCAACCATATGACAGTCGAACTTTTAAAAGTTCAATTATCTAATATAGACCTGAACAGATGCCATGTTTTCAAGGTGTGGACCATCTTGCAGTAACTAGGCAATGCTAAAATAGTGGACTGTTTAATAATTTCTCAGTTTATGTGTGGAGACAAGGTCAGAGGAGACATTTGCAAATGAATGGTCCTAATAAAATTACAGAATGGTTTGTCACTTCATCCAGACAGTTCCAGGGCAATAGAGTTATTTTGAGATTGCAGTTGATATCTGTTGTTCATCTTGTTCCTTTAGAAGACACATAAGTACAGCAGGGGTGTTATTGTACAAATCACAAGAATAAACATGAATAAAAATGAGTGAAATATTACTTTTAAGCTTGATACAATTATATAATCCTAAATAAGAGTGTCTTTAGAAAGGTGGGTTTGAATGGAGCTGTGAGAGTCTAAAAGCTATGTTACTGAGTTACAGAAGTAGATGATGTTAACACCACAAGGCCAGGCAGAAAGGATGTGTTTTGTTTAACACAGCAAGGCCTATAATATCTCTTTCAACCTGTGTTAATGTAACAACCAGATATTTGGGACAGAATAGACTGCAAAAAATTTTCATTCATAATAAACAAATACAAAGTATGTGGTTATACCTGTACTGCAAGTAAGGGCATATGCAGTCAGTCAAGCCAATCACTTGTACAGCCAAATAGTAGAGGATTCACATCATCACAGAGACAGTCACCCGCAGGTTTATGAAGCAATCAGTTTCCATGTTAGTGATGGCACTGCTTTATGGAGTCATGAAAGTAATAATTTGCAGACTCAAGAAGCAAGTAATTCACACATAACACATGGACAGTGAGGCCACAAAATTCAGTAGACTAACAATAAAAAGATCATTACAAACAATAATTTGAGGTCTGGCATTTCCTTTGTAATTTTTCACAATAGATTGAGTTATTTACAGGACATGACAGTATTCTACAACAATCTGTTTGATATAATAAACCGGACATTGAAATTCAAATGATGAGAAATATAGTATAAGTTCATAGGTTCATAGGTAGGTACTAGGCTATCTGCCCGAGGGCATTTATAAGCCTAGCCAGAGTGTGTTGGCTTTCGCCACCCCATTGATTAATTTACTGATCCTCTGTCAAGCAAAGGCAATGAAGTGATCCCAGGGGTGTATTTTCTGTTACCCATCCACTCGTCAAGGTTTCTCTTGAAGAGTGTTAGTGAGGGGCTCTGCCTAATGCAGTTTGGAATTTTGTTCCAAAGCATGGGGAGTCTCTGTGACAGGAATCTATCCCTCCAGCATGTTCTATTTATTGCTGTGATGAGGTTTAGCTCACAAGAGCATGTGGCTTGCACTGACTTGGATTTCTTTAGGTGGAGCATGTCCATCAATTCTGAGCTGGACATGGCTTTGTAAGTCAGGCAGAGATCATCTCTGAGTAAGCGATATGCCACTGAGTACAGCTGGAGTTTTTTCAGTACGGCTGCATAGGACATATGTTTGAGACAAGTAATCCTCTTGGTGAGGTACTTTTGTGGTCTTTCCAGCTGTTGGAAGTGTCTTGTGAGGTACATCCCAAATGGGGCATGGGGCAGTATAGTTCTGTTAGGATGGCCAGATAAGAAGTTCCATCTTCCATCCAAAAGTACAATACAATCTATAAAGAAATTCATGCTTCACAAAGCCTATTATTTAAATCTAACAGAATCAATGCATCAAACTGATCACATATCAAGATTGCAGAGAAAATACACAGATCACTTTGGGCCTCCTTAAGTGCAAGTGGAGAACATGTGACATAATATTATGACATGATATTGAAAAACTCTTCAGGTTTGCAATATGTCTTATAAAAACAATAACAAGGAAAAAATGCTGCATTACAAAATATGAGGCAAGCCCTTTAGTAAAGTAGCTACAAATTGGTTCCACTTTAAAGACTGTCATCTCATTTGTGATGATTATTAATAGCAATTCACTAAGTTAATTCATCATGTTTCTAAAAACAATTTTTTTTACGTGGGGATTTAATCATTTTTATTTCTAAAACAATCACAGTTTGCAGCTCAGTAATTGCATGCATGTAACAAGTCCAACATATCTGCAGTCAGGCAGCTAGGTAGTCATACAGACTGTCAAAAAAAATCATGAAAAATGCTTTCACAGCCTTAAGCTAGATTGCTTCTTAGATCTGATTGAATGCAAAAATACTCCATTGGCGCTTTATGATTTATCACCTTCATAGCTGTTGAAAGTTTGAAGAATAATGACAAACTTAGCTGCTTTATCAGTGCTTTTGCATAGAGGATACAAGCTGAAAGGTTAATCAACTTGGTAAAAGGTAACTTAGGAAGTGTTACCATGATGAGACAGCCAGATCACAGTGACAGAATAACTTGTAAGAATACAACACATAAACAAAAAATACTCAGAGGAAAAAAATGCAACAATACTCAAAAACTCATCAGTGGAAGTTCAAAGGTATCATCTAAAGGCACTTAGACTTACAGAAGTGTGAAAACATTGGTGTTGCATTTTCATCATATTGTTGGGGGTTATTGGAGCTTGCCTGCTCATTGGGGTCACTCGATTGCAAGTCCCCTGCAAAGAAATTATTTTTTTTGTGTTTGGAAACTTGGGACTGGCACACTTCAGTGTGGTAAGCCCACAAGGTTTTAGATATTTTAAAGTTGTACAGTCATGTATCGATTACAATGTGATTATTTTAGCAAATTCCACTCAAAGTAAGAATTTGTTTTCATTAAACAAGACAATAAACTAACAGTATAAATTATTGACAGTTGCTAAGATGCAGTACAAGACATTTGAAAAAGTCAGGACTGTCTTCCGGTCAGAAATGTGAACTAACAGTGAATCAGTGAGATTTCTTGACACAGAGAGTCTGCAAGTAGAACTGACTAAAGTACCAGCCAGATACAACATACATGCCCCACAAAACTGTTTTGATCATGACATTGTTACAGTGTGGGAATTTCTTGATCTGCCTCATGCTGTAAATAATAATGTTGCATTATCTGAGAATTACAACTGCTGTGCATGTATTTAGTTTTCAGATACTGTGCAATCCCATATGATCTAATGTAGGAATCCATATGTGAACTGTATTTAATATAATGACCTAGTACATTGTGATATGCTATAGAGTATACCATTCATGTTTTGTAGATAATACTTTTAGCTTAAGGGGAGAATTGTAATAACACACACACACACACACACACACACACACACACACACACACACACACACACACACTCACGCGTGCGCACGCGTGCAAACACGCACAAGCGCGCACACACACACACACACACACACACACACACACACACATACACACACACACACACACACACACACACACACACACACACACACACACACACACACATATTCACACACACACAAACACACACACTCATGCATTGCTGCATTTAGCAAACACAAGAAGCAGTCCCTGGGATTGATTAACAATCATGTATCTTCTTTCCTTGCTAGCAGTTTAATTTCCATGTATATCACATTTTTACTCCCCTTTGTTACACTGCAGCTTTATAACCTCTATCACACTGTTTGTTAGCATGTCTGCTTTCAATTATGTACATAAAATATCAAATAGAGAATGCTAAAATAATGTACTGTTAATAAAGTCTCAAATTATGTGTAGAAACAAGGTCACTGGTTAAGTTTGCTAGTGACTGATCCAACTATGAATGTTTTGTCACTTCATTCGGGGAGTTATGGGAGTAGAGAAGGAGTTATTTGAAAATGCAGTTGGTATGTGCTGTTCATACTGCCTTTTTAGAAGAGACATTAAGTGCTGTAACAGTATGCCTAGCTACAGCTTTGAGTTGCAAAGGTGGTTGTGAAAAGGGGATGGTGGGGACATCTAACAGTTTAAAATGTTTATCCAGTGTAAAAGATGGTTGAGTATATGCTCACCTAGCTGTAAACACTTCCACTCACAGACACACACACACACACACACACACACGCACGCACGCACGCACGCACGCACGCACACACACACACACACACACACACACACACGCAAACCCGATGTGGATCACTGAACCTTCTACCTGTTTAGTTACACAGTGTAGAAAGAACTGCATTAATCAAAAGCACCACAGCAGAAGTCTGACTTTTGAGGGGAGAAAATGTACTTTTGTCAGAATGACCATATCATTGTGTTCCATGCAGGATGTTTCATTAAAAGTGGGATAGTGGATCTCTGAGCACATTTAAATGTATTCTCTTCATGGATAGTGGGCACATCAACAAGTATTAAATACACACATAAATATCCAAAGTTGAGTATCGATCCTTCTACCAATCTAGTTCCATAATATAGAAAGCACTGCATTAGTCTTAAATATCACAGGGGAATTCTGACTTATAAGGGTCAAGAGTGCACTTTTATCAGGATGACCTCATCAGTGTGTTTTATCGAGGATGTTTCAGTAAAGAGTCAGATAATGGTGTTGTGTAACAGTTAACTATATTCTTATCAGGGGAAGTAGATATGGGTACAAGTGTTGCACACACACACACACACACACACACACACACACACACACACACACACACACACACACACACACACACACACACACACACACACACACACACTCTCATGCACCCAAAAGTTTCCCATGTTGGACATCGAATCTCATACTCATCTAGTTACACAATCTAGAGCACTTTGTATTATTTGCAAGCACCTCTGGAGAAAACTGTCATTAACAATCTGAAATAAGATATTTTAACTTTTTTAGAATCCACTGTTTGGAACAGGTGGTACACTGCATCAGAGGTTGTGCAAGAAATGAATATGTGTGCACAGACAATGTGACATCACTATGATTGTCACACGTAATGTCATTCTTCTCTACTAAAATTTAGATACTATTCTTCATGTACTCTGTGTTACTGTGAGAGACATTGCCATGTTTCACATTATGGGATGGCATAGACATTCACTGTTCTACACTAATGGATTATCAATCAAACTTTCCCATTACTTCATTTTGGGATTATTGGATCCATGTATTGTCTTGTACCTGCACTATGTGCATTCTCAAGACAAACATGCAAGTCATGCATGGGGGAGAACACCACAGAATAACTGTGATAGATTATGTGAGAGCTGGTTAACCCAATTTATATCACAGCTGCAATTATAAATACTGTAGAGCAGACATACATTAAACAACTGAATTAATTGAGTCAACATCACTCTGAAATCAAAATTACATGTTGACAAAAGTAATAGAGACATATAAACATTGTGCAATCTAAAACAAGTTTTTTTTTATTTTATTGTTTTATTTTTTTTTTCAATCTTTGAGTGCAGCGCTGCCAACCTGAGTTGCGCTTCTTATGTCAAAGTGTTAGCACATGTGTAATAATTTGCTCAAGTTTTGAACTTAGAAAAAAAATTAGCAGTAGTCTATGTTTCTCCATACTGACTCTTGTGCAAAGATCTGTACAAGGCAGGCTTCACAAAAGGTAGTAGACACATTAATAAAGCAGCAAGATAATGCTGTGTTATGTATAGGTGTAGCCAACATTTACATCCACAGGAGTCAAGCAGAACATCCTGAATTATGTTTTTATCCATCTTTATTTAAACCTTTAGAACATCAAAGAAAAATGCTTATACCTGAGTATTATCTAAGCACATGACATAGGAACTCATAATATCATAAAGAGGGAACATAAAAAAGAAGATTAGTAAAGTAGAGGTAAAAAAAATAGAAAATTTAGTTATAGGGTGCCTGCGAAGTGAAGGATTAGAAGGTCTGACACTGGTTACATCAAAGAATGATGTAATAAGTCCCAAAAGTAAGGAGAAACATGAAGATCAGGAGACATTTGAAGAAGAAATATGGACATGTGAAAGTGTAATATCTATGGAAAGGAGACCGCAAAACTAATAAATACAAAAAGAGCAGCACCAAATATATTTGAAGAGAAATGCAGGCAAAGGAATCCAGATATGGAAATCTTTGCAGTACAAAATATAAGACAAAGAGGAAAAGTAGAAGAGGAGATTAGTAATGGAGAAGTTAAATAAATAGAAATTGAGGTTATAATGCACCTACAAAGTGAAGGATTCGGTGTAGATAATCTAATTCAGAAAGCAACACAACAGGATAGAGAAATGAACTTCCAAATTACAGAGAAACCAGTGAAACAGGAAGCAACTGGTCAGGTGCCATATGAACATATTTTGGAGTCTTCCACAGAAAACCAGTATAAATATTCACTTGAAGCAAGACAGCAAGGGAAGGAATAGGAAACTGTGGAAACTCTGATGCAGTCAATGTTGAGGAGTGATAGGCTAGTTAGTTCACATATGATAAAGCAACGGATCGCACAGGATGAAATTGAAGAGAATGTGCCACAGGAAGATGTAATAGAACTTTCTATGGAATGTCTGCAGGAAATGGAAAACAAAAAATGTGCCCTCGGTTTAGGAGAAAATGAGCTAGGAGAAGAGCTGCTTCATTTAATAGAGATAGATACACAGATTAAGATCAATAAAAGAAATTGACTGCAGAAGGTCAATAAAACCCCAAATGTCAAAAGTTTGATAAAACAAATGAAGACAGTAATTAGGACTGGCCATGGAGATCCATGTGATATAACAGAAGTAAACAGGATATATTACGTTGCAGTTAAATTTATAATTGATAAAGTTCTACCACAAGAACAAGAACAGAGGGTAGTGAGGGAAAGAAATGGGAGAAATCAAATGCCATCATGGAAGTGTCAAATAGAGAAAACTATAAAGCAGTTAAGACAAGAAATTGCACTGTTAGAAGAGTATAGAAGAGGGAATAGATCAACAAGAGTACTTAGAAAGATATACGTGATAAAAGCATTGTCCAGTATTAGAACAGATCAGGATCTATGATGCACTATCGCAAATAAACTAAAAATCTCAGCAATGGTGGAAAAACTTATAAGAGATGCAGATGAATATAAAGGAAAAGTACAAAATAAGCAATTTGTTGATGACTCAAAAAAGTTTATAGAGAACTGGGGAATGGGTCTGTCAGCAAATACATCATCACTCACCAGCCTCTGAAATTGACTTCATTGAACAGCGGAATTTTTCCCAAGGTTTGGAAACAGTAGCCCACCAAACATACAGAACACAAAAAGCATTAAACCAAATCCACCAATGTGCCCCCCACACCACCCCCTAACTATATATACCAACACCAAGATTGCACTGCAATGGGGAAAAGGGCAAAGTTGAGAGGATGGCCAAGTGTTTCTGAACCGTGGGAAAAATTCCACTGTTAACGGACGTTCATTTCGGTGGCTGGTGAGCTATGAAGACGTATTCACTGAATACATATTTGACTAAAGTGATATACACCCTTGGGAAACAAGGCAAAAAGAATTGAAAGACCACTAAAAAAAGAAGAAATAGATCAATTTTGGAGAAGTATCTATGAAGATCCTGTGGAACATAACAAAAATGCTAAATGGACAGAAGAAGTAAAAGAAAGAATAAGAAGTTTAAAGATACAGGATATGAAATGGGATGAAGTAACAGCCAGAGAGATTGAAACAAAGTTAAAAAAAAGCCTCTAATTGGAAAACCCCAGGCCTAGATGCAATCCCTAACTTCTGGTTAAAAGTATTAACATCTTTGCATGAAGATTTAGCCATGAGTAAGAACTATTTGTATGCGCACCCTGAACAGACATCAACCTGGCTAACAAAAGGAGAAACAATGCTCCTACTTAAGAGTGAACCTGCAAGCTATCCTAAAAATATAGACCAATAACTTGCCTTCCAACGTATAAACTATACACTGGAATTGATTCTGACACAGTTTGTAGTCATTTAAAAGAAAACTCAATTATGGGAATAGAATAAAAGAAAGTCACATGGAACAAACGAGCATTTGTCATTAAATAACGTCATAGTGGAGAACTGTAAAAAGGGGAAGAATTTATGTATGGCATGGACTGACTACAAAAAAGCATTTGATAGTATCCCACATTCATGGATTGCTTAAAACTGTATAAGATACACATTGCAATTAAGTCATAATAAAGGAAAAAATATTATTTCAGGGATAAAACTTCAAAGGGGGTTATTCCAGAGTGCCTCTCTGTCATTGCTGCTATTCTGCCCTGCCATTAACACATTAAGCTGTCATTTGGTCTTGATAAAAGTGCAAAAGCAACCTTTAAAGCAAGAAAATGGCAGCCCCAAGAAAACATGAGTTATGGACAAGAATGTGATATAAAAGACCTTGAGCAAGAGGGAGTGTATAAATATTTGGGAATTGATGAGCAACAATAAAACATGAAGAAATCTGAATAAAACTTAGCAAGGAATACTTTAGAAGGCTTAAATTAATCCTGAAAACAGCGTTGAAATCTAGGAACAAAATCCAAGCTATAAACCACTTTGCTCTTCCTGTCCTAACTTATAGTTTTGGAGTGATTGATTGGCCCCAAAACATGCTGGATAGATTAGACAGGAAAACAAGAAGTATGCTTCATGCTCACCAAATAATTTATAAAAGTCAGTGCATACCAAGATTATATATTCCCTGTTCCAAATGAGTGGTGGATTTCCTTGAAATTGATTGCATGTATAGATCTGCAGTCCTGAGATTCCACACATATCTGCTGACCTCACAAGACCCAAATGTCGCGAAAGTCTTGAAGAATGAGGAGAGTAATCTAAGATGATTTACCTGCTTAGTCTAACAGAAGCATACAAGTGTCAAGCAGGAATGGAAATCAAACCAGAAGTAGATAAAAATCAGGCAGCAACTGAATGAGTCAAAAAAAAACAAAAGAAAGAATATAAGGTGAAGGACCACATGAGAAGGCAAGAAATGTGGATAATACATAAATATATTTGCAAGTACAGAAAACGTCTGGAAGAACCTCATGTTGATCAGGAAAGAACACAGGAATGGTTAAGGAGAGACAAATTCAAACCAAGAGATGAAGGGTTAATATTGGTGGCACAAAATAGTGGGCTACCTACACAGTGGTTTACAAAGTCCATTAAACATGTGGGAGAAACAGACAAATGTAGGTTTTGTAAAACAGAATTGGAAACAGTTGCACATCTTGTTGCTGGTTGTGACATACTATTGGCAAAAGGACTGTTTATTGAAATGCATAATAATGTAGCAAGACTATTGCACTGGGGATTGTGGTGGCTAAAAAACACTGGAAACATGAGCCACAAAGGATCATAGAAAATGATGAAGTCTACATTACATGGGACCATCCATTACCAACAGTTCAAAAGACAGATGCTAGAAAACGGATATAGTGGTCAATGAAAAGAAGACAAAAAGTAGCATTGATCATTGAAATCGTAGCATTAATCATTGAAATTGCCTCACCCAGTGACTACAGTACCCAGGATTCAACAAGCTCTGCACAGCATGCAGGAATAGTGCAAGAGCTGCTGGAGGCAATATGGCTACCGAGAGATCCAAGAACAAGCTCCTAGGACATGCATGAGTGCTCCTGCACTATTCCTGCATGGACACAGTTCTTGTATGCTAATTACCTCATTTGCAGGAGAAAACCACACAAATGAGGTGAATTAGTTATCCAGGAAGCAGGCAGTCATCCGTGCAGGATTAGTGTAACCTGCAGAAATGTTTTTGGCTAGTAACCGAATACATTTCTGCAAACTACAAAATAGAGCCATAACGGCTCCAAATAAAGGGTGTATATAATGTGGAAGGCATGCCAATGGCCAAATATATGGCCACTGGCATGGAATATAGTTTCAAATGAACAAAAAATAACTTTTTTTTGGCTGATTTCAGCCGTTTAAGTGTAGGGCAGCGGCACACAAACGAGATTGACCCGAAAATAAAAATAAAACCTTAAAAAAAGCTTTTTAGGCAAAATCACAATTTTGTCATTATAGTCAATGGCAGGCAGAAGACAACAAGGCCACTGAATAGTGATTGCTAAGGGGGAAGGTTCAGTGTTAGACTTGTAACTAGGCATTAGCAGTCAGTTCTAAGTAAATGAGGGGAATGATACTGAATCACAGATTTCCCCTCATTGCTAGCCAGTACCCAACTGTGTAGGTGCAGGAAAACCATGGTGCCAGCCTAAGAGTTAGCTATCATCATAGAGGGGTGTGTCAGGCATACTGTAAGCTTTTTGGAGCTCTGTGGCTCGGGTTTGCCCTTAGCATAGCAGAGCTAAGGAAGGGCATGTGTCTGAAACTACCTAGCAGTATTTACACTGATTAAATGGGTGTGCACGCCGCACACTGGGTTATAAACAAAAAAAAAATTAAACCAGGAAATAGCAGCTCCATTCACATCTGAGCACTGGGTTTGTGTGGCACACCATGGGGCTTAAACAGGAAGGCAATGGGAAGGAAAAACAGCAGTAGGAAGGTAATCAAGGAGAGCTAGCATAGCTGGCAGGCGAAATGTATTAGACTCAGCCAATTACACAGGCAACATCCCAGCCCAGCACACTACTATAAACTATGCAAACACCTTTCCCTCTGGTTTTTCCCACAAACTCTACACCACCCGTGTACACAAATGGGGAAATTTTATCTACCAAAACAACAAAATGATAGATGCTGCTTTTGCTCTCATAAATCAACACGTGGAGGAGGTTGAGGATGATGAGGATGAGAATGCTGATGACCAACCCACATTGAGGAGAAGAGTGTACAGACCCAGGGTAACCTACCAGAGGTTACATGAGCTGGAGATAGTGGAGTGCTATAGGGTGGACAGGGACCTCCTACAGCAAATTGTTGAGCTGTGCTGGCCACACCTCACACACAGAACCAACAGAGGGGAACCCATCCCAGTGGATACCAAGGTATGTGTAGGCTTAAGAATACTATCCACAGGTACCTTACAAAGGCCAACTGGGGATATCATGGGGATGTCACAGGCATCAGCATCCAGGGTACTCCACCAGTTCCTGGATGCCATCTCAGCACATGCCGGTGAGCACAGATATTTCAACACCCATGAGGTGTTGTCCAACAATATATGTCTCTTCCACCAAATAACAGAATACCCTGAGGTAGTGGGTGCTATAGAATGCATGCATATACACATCAAAGCACCACCCGGCGAGTGAGGTAGGAGTTCTAATCCCAAACATGGCAACTGTGAGACTCTATGAGTGTATTTTAGGGATCAATGCTTTTGAGGTCAGTCACAGTCACTACACTTGCCATTGCCCTAATTTGGCATTCCTGCTGATGTCATTCACCTTGAAATACACCTTTGGAGAAGGGCTTCCTCTATAAGCTCACTGGCATGTGCTATAACTCTGCAATGCTATAGTGTGATGTACTAGATAGGTAGGAGTTCTAATCCCAGACATGGCAACTATGAGAGTCAGAGTGTGTGTGTGTGTGTGTGTGTGTGTGTGTGTGTGTGTGTGTGTGTGTGTGTGTGTGTGTGTGTGTGTGTGTGTGTGTTTGAGGCCAGTCACAGTCACTACCCTTTCCATTGCCCCACTTTGGCATGGCTGCTGATGTCATTCAACTTGAAATACACCTTTGGAGAAAATCTGCCGCTATAAGTTCTGTGGCATGTGCTCTAACTGCATAATGCTATAGTGTGATGTACTACTTAGGTAGGAGTGTTAATCCCAGACATGGCAACTGTGACACACTGTGTGTGTGTGTGTGTGTGTGTGTGTGTGTGTGTGTGTGTGTGTGTGTGTGTGTGTGTGTGTGTAGGGATCAATGCTTTTGAGGCTATTCACAGTCACTACACTTTCCATTGCCCTATTTTGGCAAGCCTGCTGATGTCATTCACCTTTGAAATACACCTTTGGAGGAGGGCTACCCCCATAAACTCCATGGCACATGCTATAACTGCATAATGCTATAGTGTGATATATTAAGTAGGAAATCTAATCCCAGACACGGAAATTGTGAGAGTGTGTGTGTGTGTGTGGGGGGGGGGAAATCAATGCTTTTGAGGCCAGTCACACTCACTACACTTTCCATTGCCCTAATTAGGCAAGCCTGCTGATGTCATTCACCTTGAAATACACCTTTGGAGAAAGGATACACATTAACATTCCGTGGCATGTGTTAAAACTGAGGAATGCTGTAGTGTGATGTATTAGTTAGATAGGAGTGCTAATCCCAGACATGGCAACTGTGAGACTCTGTGTGTGTAGGGATCAATGCTTTTGAGGCCAGTCACAGTCACTACACTTTCCATTGCCCCACTTTGGCAAGCCTGCTGATGTCATTCACCTTGAAATACTCCTTTGGAGGAAGGTGACCCCTTTAAGCTCTGTGGTGCATGCTATAACTGTGTAATGCTATAGTGTGATGTTCAAGTTAGGTAGGAGTTCTAATCCCAGGCATGGTAACTGTGAGACTCTGTGTGTGTGTGTGTGTGTGTGTGTGTGTGTGCGTGCGTGTGTGCGTGCGTGCGTGTGTGCGTGTGTGTGTGTGTGTGTGTGTGTGTTTGCTTTTGAGGCCAGTCACAGTCACTACACTTTCCATTGCCCCACTTTGGCATGGCTGCTGATGTCATTAAACTTGAAATACATCTTTGGAGAAAAGCTAACCCTATAAGTTCTGTGGCATGTGCTATAACTGCATAATGCTATAGTGTGATGTACTACTTAGGTAGGAGTTTTATTCCCAGTCATGGCAACTGTGAGACGCTGTGTGTGTGTAGGTGTCAATGCTTTTGAGGCTAGTCACAGTCACTACACTTACCATTGCCCAATTTTGGCAATCCTGCTGATGTCATTCACCTTTGAAATACACCTTTGGAGGAGGGCTACCCCTATAAACTCCATGTTGCATGCTATAACTGCATAATGCTATAGTGCGATGTATTAGGTAGGAGATCTAATCCCAGACAAGGAAACTGTGAGACTGTGTGTGTGTGTGTGTGTGTGTGTGTGTGTGTGTGTGTGTGTGTGTAGGGAATAAATGTTTTTGAGACCAGTCACAGTCATAAACTTTCCATTACCTTAATTTGGCAAGCCTGCCTATGTCATTCACCTTGAAATACACCTTTGGAGAAGGGCTATCTCTATAACCTCCATGGAGCATACAATAAATGTGGTACACTGCAGTAGCAATACATAGCCAGGTAGAGGTTTGATTCTCAGTACTGTCAAGTATGTGTGAGTGTGTTTGTCATCAGTACCCTGTGTGGAGGTAGCTGTGATTGTGTAATTACAGGACTCAATGTGGGGCGGGTTTTGAAAATATCTTATATCGAGGACCTACTATATGTCACTATGTCCACCTTACAAGGGGACAACAGATGTCAAACAGCAGAAAGGCTGGTGTAGACAATCCATACCCCTACATGTGACATTATGGATTGGTGAACAATATAGGCAACCCTTGTATTACCCCGAGAACACTCTCCACCCATGTCTCATACACAAACACACTTGGCTAGGCAACAACCACTAGATTGGTAGTTCCCTGCATACTGCCCACAGATAGTAACCACAGTGTGATTGCAGTGAACTACAGAGGACATAGCACACTGTTCCATCCCTACAATAGGCAAATAATTGCTTACAGTGGTCTTTTCCTATGTTCCCCACTGGACACCTGCAACAGCTGTAGAGTCTGCAAATGTAACCCACAAAGGAAATACCATGCCTTATACACATGCCCTGTATGGCCAAATGCCACTAACACCAGTGAATACCTGTATCATGCTGTCAATGTAGGTGCAGGCACAACCTCAATTCCATAGCCAGTTCTCACCACATGAGGTCAGGATTGCCACATCAGATGATAACAATCTGAACACAACATGTCCCAGACACCCCAGGTACACTTCCACATGTCACAGAACATGCATGTTGGACATGTGCACAACCCAGACACTGTCGATGTTATGGAATATAGAACACTTACATGGCAAGCAATGCACAGCACTGGCCACCCACAACAGTAACCCAGATGAGTGGATGGTGAATACAATACCCACCTGTGTGGGCCAATCCAGGGACTAGACCCCTGAGCCACATTGTAGACCATTGTCATTTGGCCTGTTGCCAAGGTATACCATTTTCCTAGCCTTGTACAGCCTTCTGGCATAGTCAACTCCTACACATCTGTGAAGCAATGAACCAATGCATGTCAGTACTGGCAGATCTTTGTGTGTGTGTGTGTGTGTGTGTGTGTGTGTGTGTGTGTGTGTGTGTGTGTGTGTGCAGATTAATGAGTTGGAAGCCATTCACACTCACTACACCTCCCATTGCCCTACTGTAGCATGCCTTCTGATGTCAGTCACCATGACATACCCTTTGCCCATATATCAGCCTGATAACCTCTGTGGCACATGTGATACCGGGATAATACTGTAGTATAGCAAACTAGTTAGTTAGGAATTCTAATCCTGAGCCTGCCAGCTGTGATAATGTGTGTGAGTCCCTGAGACAGTGTGATTGTGTCTACCTCGACACCTGCTTTTGTGGACAGGTACATGTACTACACTTACCTTATCCCTCTTTTATCACTGTTGCTGATGTCACTCACCTTCAAAGATACCTTTGGACACCTCTCCAACATGTAAGCTCCATGGTGCAGCTGTAATAGCAGTACATTGTCAGCCAGAGGTTTGAAACCCAGTACTAGTAAGTGTATGACACAAACGTGCTTAGCTCTTACTTTCCTACACCCTTCCTTTCTTACTTTGTCTTTGTCTGTCTCTTTCACTCCCTCTCTGGTGGATTTGGAAACATACACCGGCTTTGCTTAGGCAGCAGCTTGTGTTTTGTAAGTGATTCTCATGATACGCTGATGAACTGTGCATGGATTGCAGTCCCCCACTAGCTGATTGCATGTGGAACAGCTGTGGTATCATTCTCATAGCCAATTGCATGGAAACACACTCCTATAACTAAGAACATCATGTGGGTGTTGGCCGTTTTCATTCACTGTGAGCAGGACTTCATGTCCGTGTTTGACAAACAGCATCACAGAGGGTAGTGGAATATACCTCTTACAACATACACTATGGAGACAGACCAACAAACAGGAGGGGGATGCTCCAGACATGAGGACAGAATGTAAGTCTTGCTCTTCTACATTTGAAGTAATGTTGGTTTAACAGGGTTTGTGTGGATATGGCTGGTTTGCATGATTTAATATCTGTCATGACAGTGTTATGTGGTTGAGGAAACTCTCACCTGTAGGGCTATCTGCAGACTGGCCAGTGTTTTGAGTCTTACATGTGTTGGGTTACTCACACATTTCCTATCTTTAGAAATGCAGTAGCATAAACTGAGGATTTCAGTCAGTACATGGTGACAGCCATGTGAGTTACTGACTTCATATTCCCTCAGAAGATATTTTTCACAACAAACCCTGTTACACCAGTAAATGTATGAGTTCATCACAGCAACATGTCAATACTGGCCCTGTGTTTGTGCCTCCAGCCACAACTCTGACAACCTTTGTACATATCTCATCTAGTAGGAGATGCATATGTTCAGTACATCATTATTTACTGACATCATACCTGATAACATGCCAGTGAGATATCAGACTGCTAGACATGTTATGTATAGTAGGGCTTATATTTGAAAACAAAACCTGGACATTCTGTCGTAGTGTGTACAGTAGTGAGGCCTGTGTACTTACGGTGACTGCTGGCAGAGTGTATATTCTGAATATGTACCTTGGCCTGTGTACAGTCTGTGGTAGATGTCATTGTTCTTGGTCCTGTTCTATCTGATGTTGCATGCTGCTCCAGTGTATGGTACCCTAATGGCGTACATGTTTGTAGAGCCAGATTGACACATGTCCCATACCACAGTCAGGCATCGGAATACACTGTATATTCATCCAGTATATGTAGGGTTAGTGTGTGAGTGGCACATATGAGGATGGTGTTGATCACACAGTCCATATATTGTAATATTAAGTACGCTTACCACATATGATTGTGGCTATGTTCAGATTGGTTGTGGGTATGCGATTTCACACAGGTGTCTGTTACTCCGTGCTTTTACATGCCTCTAGAGCCTCCTATATGTGCAGGTACATGTGTATTCCTCCATAAGAAATGTAGGCCAGCATTGTGG